>NC_053491.1:482678399-482789348 GCF_905171775.1 Rana temporaria | reverse complement strand
CAAGGGGTTTTTACAATTCGGCACTGCGTCGCTTTAACTGACAATTGCGCGATCGTGCGACGTGGCTCCCAAACAAAATTGGCGTCCTTTTTTCCCCACAAATAGAGGTTTCTTTTGGTGGTATTTGATCACCTCTGCGGTTTTTATTTTTTGCGCTATAAACAAAAAGAGAGCGACAATTTTGAAAAAAATGCAATATTTTTTACTTTTTGCTATAATAAATATCCCCCAAAAATATATAAAAACATTTTTTTTTCCTCAGTTTAGGCCGATACGTATTCTTCTACCTATTTTTGGTAAAAAAAAATCGCAATAAACGTTTATCAGTTGGTTTGCGCAAAATTTATAGCGTTTACAAAATAGGGGATAGTTTTATTGCATTTTTAATAATTTTTTTTTTTTTTACTACTAATGGCGGCGATCAGCGATTTTTTTCATGACTGCGACATTATGGCGGACACTTCGGACAATTTTGACACATTTTTGGGACCATTGTCATTTTCACAGCAAAAAATGCATTTAAATTGCATTGTTTATTGTGAAAATGACAGTTGCAGTTTGGGAGTTAACCACAGGGGGCGCTGTAGGAGTTGGTGTTCACCTAGTGTGTGTTTACAACTGTAGGGGGGTGTGGCTGTAGGTCTGACGTCATCGATCGAGTCTCCCTATATAAGGGATCACTCGATCGATGCAGCGCCATAGTGAAGCACGGGGAAGCCGTGTTTACATACGGCTCTCCCCGTTCTTCAGCTCCGGGAGCGATCGCAACGGAGAGGCTATAAACAAATAGCCGCGCCGTCGTCCCGGATTGCTCTCCGAGGGAACCCGACCGCCGCATGTACCGGGGGGGGTCCCGATCGGACCCCCGACCCACGTCTAGGCACGTACAGGTACGTTGATGTGCCTGTCCGTGCCATTCTGCCGACGTATATCTACATGCGGCGGTTGGGAAGTGGTTAAGTGATCCGATGTGATATCTGAGACCCCTCAACCCTCTCTCTTCACTACCTTCTTTTCAAGTTCAACATTAAAGGGGTTGTAAAGGTAAACGTTTTTTTACCTTAATGCATCCTATGCATTTGGAGGATTCATCGTATCTTTAGAAGGCCCAGGGGGGGCGCTACAGAAGGTTCACGAGTACGGGAGGGAAAGCAGCCCATAGGGATAATGCAGACCAGGGCTCGACAAATCCCGGGCGCCAGGTAGCCATGGCGACTAGAAATAGTGTCCTGGCGACTTGGCTTGGAAGGTGGGCAGGAGCTGGCGCCATCTGGTGGTGAGCCGTTGGTATTACAAGTTATTACCACCAGATGTGAGCTGGCGCCATCTGGTGGTGGCCGTTGGTATTACAAGTTAAGCATTACAAGTTAAACAGCAATTCTAATGTCATTTTTCACTATTTTCACTGCCATCTTCTTCCCTCTAATTAGAACCCCCAAACATTATATATATTTTTTATCCTAACACCCTAGAGAATAAAATGGCGATCGTTGCAATACTTTCTGTCACGCCGTATTTGCGCAGCGGTCTTACAAGCGCACTTTTTGGGGAAAAAATTACACTTTTTTAAATTAAAAAATAAGACAACAGTAAAGTTATCCCCATTTTTTTTAATATTATGAAAGATAATGTTACGCCAAGTAAATTCATACCCAACATGTCACGCTTCAAAATTGCGTCCGCTCGTGGAATGCCGACAAACTTTTTTACCCTTTAAAATCTTCATAGGCGACGTTTAAAAAAATCTACAGGTTGCATGTTTTGAGTTACAGAGGAGGTCTAGGGCTAGAATTATTGTTCTCGCTCTACCAATCGCGGCGATACCTCACATGTGTGGTTTGAACACCGTTTACATATGCGGGCGCTGCTCACGTATGCGTTCGCTTCTGCGCGCAAGCTCGTCGGGACGGGGTGCTGTGAAGGACTTTTTACCTATATGCTTCAGGTTAATCCTCCCTGCTTGTTTAAGGCTGTTAATGGTATTTACCCTTCTGCAGCCAGTCCTGTTTCAAATGTTAATTGCTCTATCCCTGTGTTTACTGGTTACTGTGATTAGACAAGTGGCTCATGTTAATTATGCTGATTGCTTCATTGTGGTAATTATCTCTCTATATGCGGAGCCGAACCGGCTAGATACTGATTAGTTCAAAGAAATATCCTTATTTCAAAGGAGCTGTATTGAAGACCCCCCACTGTGTAAGGGGGGGCGGAGATTTGTCATTGTAACAGTTGTAACCACATATAAGCTCTGTTTTTTTACCATTAAAGTCTGTGTTGTTCCAGCAGTAAGCTTGTCTCATGTGTGGCTTTCTGGGCGATTCCAGGAATATTCCTCCTCGTGGAATATTGGGGTGATTTTCATTATGGGAAGAAGGGAACGTTGACGGGGATATTCTAATACCGTCACAACTGGTTGGCAGCAGCGGGATTTTCCCTTCTACTCTCCTTTACACCCGGATTCCAAGCAGACACTGGAAGAACTACTGGAAGTTCGTGGAAGGATTGCTAGCAACAAAACCAAGCGGGTCATCATAGCAGAATCAATGGAGATAGACCAGGAGAACGGGATCGCAGCAACGCCAGCAGTACAAGAGATGGAGACACCAGTGATTCAGGAGGAGGAATCGCCAGCCAACAAGCTAATGAGAGAGAAGCTAGCGTGGTTCGGCCCGAACCCAACGACGGATGTAGTGCTGAAAGTGATGGACCTGTTAGTAAACGCAGAGCTACAGAAGGATAAACAAATAAGAGACGCAGAACTACAGAAGGATAAACATATAAGAGACGCAGAGCTACAGTTAAAACTGGCAGCAGTCCAACAAGCAGCCGCACATTCTCCAAACAGTGAGTACAGCACAGCAGACGCAAGGAAGATTCCGTTTAGCGCTTTTAAAGCTTTTGATGAAAAGGACTGTGAGATTGATAACTACCTGGCAGATTTTGAGCGACAATGTAACCTGCACCGAATAGCTAGAAGAGAGTGGGTCGCAATATTGTCAGGCAAACTGTCAGGCAAAGCTTCTGATGCTTTCCGGACCGTGCCAGATCAGGATATCCATAGCTACGCCCGGGTTAAAGAAGTGCTCCTGGCTCGTTATGCAGTAACCCCAGAGTCCCACCGACAGAAGTTCAGGGACTCACGCAAAACCACGAAAGACTCGTACGCGGAATGGGCATGCCAGTTGTCCCGGTCGGCCTCTAACTGGGCTAACAGCAGCCAGGCCACCACCGCAGAGGACATTTTGCAACTAATGCTCCTGGAGCAATTTTACAATCACATCCAGACGGACGTCAAAGACTGGGTGAGAGATCGCAGGCCCATGACTCTACCAGAGGCCGCGAAGTTGGCGGATGAATATGCGGATACTCGCAAGACGAACCAGGTCACACCACAGGAACAACCTCCACGACCAACGGCGCCCTCACACCCACCAGCCGCAAGATACCCACCTCCTAACAGACCGATGACATCTAGCCCTCGCTATCCACGCCAGGAGGGCAACGAACAACGCTGCTTCCGGTGCAAACAGCTGGGTCACTTCAAGCAGAATTGCCCCATGAATGACAGCACCAGGTCAAATTGGTCTCAACCTGGGTACCGCCCACCAGCAGCAGCCCATTGTGTAGACTCGGCTTGGGATCCCCAGGAGCTGGGTCGGGAAGAACCATTGGGCACCCCTTACGAAGCCCTCATGGTACAATCTGTTATTACGGACAACAGGGAACACCATTGTCAGCTGGTCATGGGAGCCAGCCCTGAGCCTGAGGGGCCCTGGAGGGAGCTGGGCAGAAAGAGGCACCGCCGGCTACCCCCCAAGAAGAAGAGGTCCTGGAAGCCGTATAACAAGCTGACCTGGGAGGAGAAGAAACGACTGGAGGAGAGGGAGTCGCAGCGGGCATCCCAGATGCGGGCCGAGATGTTCGCCAAGGGCCCACCGGTGGCCCCTTACACCACCACCCAGTTCCTGATGATGAAGGACCACGTGGAGAGCCTGCAGGACATGAGCAAGCAGGAGCTGATCCGTGAGTACATAGAGCTGGAGGAGTGCATAAGCCGCATGGAGGAGGAGAACAACCACCTGAGGTCACAGCAGGCTGACCCCCCCAGGCTCCATGAACTGGAGATGGAGCTGGAGAAGCTCAAAGAGGAGAACTGGCGGCTGCGGAGGGAGCAGAGGGTGGCTGACCCTATGGGGCACTGATTCCCCCCCCCCCCGAACTCTGAGCACCAGTGCTACAGCATGTCAACGAATATAACTTTTTCTTTTTATGAATCTCCTGTGATTGTCACTTCAGAGCCATAACCTGCCCCCTCCCATAGCGGGACACCTAGACGGCGGCGCACAGACCCATTCGCCGTCTTCACACTGACTTCTGGTGACTCTGCAGATCGCACAAAGACTTGGGGACTGACCGGCGTGTGATCTGACGACCCGGTGGCATACCTGAGTCTGAAGCAGTTGCCAAGGGAGGTCAGTCACGCCAAACGGAGTTAACCTCGGACTAAAAGCTCTGAACCCGTCAACCCTACTGGACCAGGGAAGGTCCAACCGGGTTTGCCGGAGCAGGGAGAAAAAGGGGGGCCATTGTGAAGGACTTTTTACCTATATGCTTCAGGTTAATCCTCCCTGCTTGTTTAAGGCTGTTAATGGTATTTACCCTTCTGCAGCCAGTCCTGTTTCAAATGTTAATTGCTCTATCCCTGTGTTTACTGGTTACTGTGATTAGACAAGTGGCTCATGTTAATTATGCTGATTGCTTCATTGTGGTAATTATCTCTCTATATGCGGAGCCGAACCGGCTAGATACTGATTAGTTCAAAGAAATATCCTTATTTCAAAGGAGCTGTATTGAAGACCCCCCACTGTGTAAGGGGGGGGCGGAGATTTGTCATTGTAACAGTTGTAACCACATATAAGCTCTGTTTTTTTACCATTAAAGTCTGTGTTGTTCCAGCAGTAAGCTTGTCTCATGTGTGGCTTTCTGGGCGATTCCAGGAATATTCCTCCTCGTGGAATATTGGGGTGATTTTCGTTATGGGAAGAAGGGAACGTTGACGGGGATATTCTAATACCGTCACAGGTGCGTTTTCTGGCTCCTAACTTTTTTAGCTGGCTCCTAGATTCCAAGCAAATTTGTCAAACCCTGATGCAGACCAACAACATCTATTATCAAAAAGTCTAGGGAACTTTCAGGGAAGGCATCAGGCAGCAGGAATTGCGCGGCAGACGCGCACATTCACGGCGCGCATGCGCACACACATACGTGCACGCGTGCGCCTGTCACCAACGTTGGCGCCAAATGGGGCTATTTAAAGCGTGTGCACCAAAGACTCTTTGCTGTTTGGTCTGCAGCTTCTGTGTGTTCTAAATCTGTTATCTGTGCTGACCTCTGATCTTGACCCGGCTTGCCCTCATTAACCCTGTGTGCTTGATACCCTGACTCCGGCTTGTTTTGGACTTCTCTGCTGCTCTGCTGATCTACCTGAACGTTGTCGACCCGACCTGCCTGACACTGCATCTGCTTCTTCAAACTGCTTCGGTTCGGCTCTGTGAATCGCACCCAGTTCCTGCTTCACCTGCGATCCAGCCCAGCTCTGGTCTGCCTAGCGCAGCCGGTCTGCCTGCTACATATCCAGCCACGAACAACCAGCCATACTGAATACTGGACTGATCCTAGGCACTCCTTCTGTGGCTGCTGTCTCAACCTCAGGGGCCCACAAGCCGGTGTGGCAAGTCAGGCTCATGAACCAGGTACGTGACAGGAACGTAAAAACAGAAACCATTCGGTTAGGGAGGGGCTTATATTAAATAGAATGAAAAGTATGTGGGCCGGATTCAGATAGATTTGTCTATCTATCTGCGGGCGTAACGTATCGCAGATACGTTACGCCGCCGTAAATTAGGGCGAAAGTTCCGTATTCAGAAACAACTTGCGCCCTTAGTTACGGCGGCGTAACGTATGTGTGTCGGCGTAAGCCCGCCGAATTCAAATGTGGATGATGTGGACGTGTTTTATGTATATTAACTGTGACCCCGCGTATTTGACGTTTTTTTCCGAACGGCGCATGCGCTGTTCATGAAAAAATCACAGTGCGCATGCTCGAAATTACGCCGCAAATCGTCAATGCTATGGACGTGAACGTAACCTACGTACAGCCCTATTCCCGAACGACTTACACAAACGACGTAAAATTTTAAAAACTCGACGCGGGAACGACGTCCTTACTTAACATTAGCTACGCCTCATATAGCAGGGGTAACTTTACGCCGGAAAAAGCCTAACGTAAACGACGTAAAAAAATGCGCCGGCCGGACGTGCGTTTCTGAATCGGCGCATCTAGCTCATTTGCATATTCCTCACGTAAATATACGGAAGCGCCACCTAGCGGCCAGCGTAAATATGCAGCCTAAGATACGACGGTGTAAGACACTTACGCCGGTCGGATCTTAGGGAAATCTATGCGTAACTGATTGTATGAATCAGGTGCATAGATATGACCGGCCGGACTCAGAGATACGACGGCGTATCCGGAGATACGCCGTTGTATCTCCTTTCTGCTTGCTCCCTGCTTGCGCCGTCCTATCTTAGATTGCAATATTTCGGATGGCCGCTAGGTGGCGCTTCCATTGCGGTCGGCGTAGAATATGTAAATGAGGAGATACGCCGATTCACGAACGTACGCCCGGCCGCCGCAGTAGTTTTACGCCGTTTCCGTAGCGCATTACAGGCCTAAAGTTATTCCATCTATTAGGTGGAATAACAATGTTAAAGTATGGCCGCCGTTCCCGCTGCGAGATTCGAATTTTTTACGTCGTTTGCGTAAGTCGTCCGCGAATCGGGATTTACGTCGTTTACGTCCACGTCGAAATCAATAGGCCCATGCGGCGTACTTAGCCGCAATGCACCCTGGGAAATGTAGGCGCCCGGCGCATGCGCATTTAAAAACAAACGTCAAAAACGTGAGGTCAAGCCTCATTGCCATACAACACGCCCCCCTCCAAGACATTTGAATTCGGCGCCCTTCCGCCCGCCCGCTTTAGGCTACGCTGCCGTATATTAGCAGGCAAGTACATTGAGAATCATGTACTTGCCTAGCTAACTTACGGCGGCGTAGCCTAAACACGCTAAGCTACGCCGCGGTAACTTTGCTCCTATCTACCTATATATGAGGGCGGAACTGCAGTAGTGCAGGGCGGGCGGTGACAGATGATATCATCTCTCTGCTTCCCCACCCGCTGATTGGCCAGCAAGCCTGCTCACCTGCCGACTGTCCCGCCCGTTCACTCAGCCGCCGACCCGCCCGCTAACTGTTCCCCCTATTCTGCCCGTACGCTCCTGTCACTTCGGCGCCGGGCTCCTCACAGTAGTATAAGCAACGAAGCAGGCGGAACGGGCCGGCGGGTGGCAATTTGCCACCCCCCTGAAAGTGCCGCTTGGGACCGATGGTACATTGAGTTCCATGGTAGGGCTGGCCCTGAGGTCAGACGCGACGCCCCCCCCCCCCCCTCCTGTCACTCTCTTATCACCATAGCTAGATTCATGCATTGCATGAATCTATCTATGTTCGCTGCTGACACCCCCTATTCAGGTGTCAGGCCCCTTTTCTTTCACCGGGCACCTGAATTACAGGGGGAAGGGGGGGTTTGGATGCACCTGATTAGAGCTATAGGCTCTAATAGACGTCCAAAAACTTGAGAAGCGGGAGCAACGCTGTGTGTTCCTTGTCACTCAGCTGTATGTTAGGAAAGCAAAGGAATTTGCTTTCCTAACATTGAACCGCCTCTCAGTCAATCAGGTGCACCGGCTCTGTGTTACCTGTCACCTGACTGGTTGAAACGACAGGCACTGTGATTGGATGCCTATCAGACGTCCAATCACAGCAGAGGACGAGAGGAGGAGCGGGCGGGAGAAGACATCGGGGTCGGGGAAGATGGAGGGCCCCGGACACCACCTGCCTCCTGCCGCCATCACCCGCTGCCCACCCTAGACAAGGTAAGTGCCGGGCAGATGACAGGGGCACAGTGGCAACATTTGGGGCACAGTGGCAACATTTGGGGCACAGTGGCAGCACTTGGGGCACAGTGGCAGCACATGGTGCACAGTGGCAACACTTGGGGCACAGTGGCAGCACATGGGGCACAGTGGCAATATTTGGGGCACAGTGGCAATATTTGGGGCACAGTGGCAGCACTTGGGGAACAGTGGCAGCACTTGGGGGACAGTGGCTGTGTTTAATGGGCACAGTGGCTGCGTTTAATGGGCACAGTGGCTGCCCACCCTAGACAAGGTAAGTGCCGGGCAGATGACAGGGGCACAGTGGCAACATTTGGGGCACAGTGGCAACATTTGGGGCACTGGGGCAGCACTTGGGGCACAGTGGAAGCACATGGGGCACAGTGGCAACACTTGGGGCACAGTGGTAGCACATAGGACACAGTGGCAACACTTGGGGCTGGAGGACACCGGACACCGCATGCCTCCTGCCGCCGTCACCCGCTGCCCACCCGAGACAAGGTAAGTGCCGGGCAGATGACAGGGGCATAGTGCCAGCACTCGAGGCACCGTGGCAACATTTGGGGCACAGTGGCAGCACTTGGGGCACAGTGTCAGCACATGGGGCACAGTGGCAGCACTTGGGGCACAGTGGCAGCACATGGGGCACAGTGGTAGCACATGGGGCACAGTGGCAACACTTAGGGCACAGTGGCAGCAAATGGGACGCAGTGGCAACACTTGGGGCACAGTGGCAGCACATGGGGCACAGTGGCAGCACTTGGGGCACAGTGGCAGCAAATGGGACACTGGGGCAACACTTGGGGCACAGTGGCAACACATGGGACACAGTGGCAACACATGGGACACAGTGGCAACACTTGGGGCACAGTGGCAGCACATGGGGAACAGTGGCAATATTTGGGGCACAGTGGCAATATTTGGGGCACAGTGGCAGCACTTGGGGCACAGTGGCTGCGTTTAATGGGCACAGTGGCTGCGTTTAATGGGCACAGTGGCTGCGTTTAATGGGCACAGTGGCTGCGTTTGGTACAGTGGCTGCAATTGATGGGGTTTTTTTTTCAGAATTTTTCAGTTTGTTTGCGACCCCCCAAAAAAAATTGAGCACCAGCCGCCACTGATGGTGGCCACCAAATATACAATATAAATGCAGAAATAATTCTCCAATGGTGACAAACCAGCAAATGGCAAGTCAACCAATGTCTCAGGCCCCTAAAGAGTGAAAGAAGGCAGGACAAATATGAAGCCTGCACCTGAAACTTCACAGCCAGGGCAGTTCCCGTCTTCTGTCCTGGCAGATCCTCAGGAGAAGAAAAGGCAGATCAAACTGCGTCCGATCGGCGAGGCTGGATGTAGATGTTGGCCGCCACCTACTGACTGGATATGTGTAGCTCAGGCAGAGGAATAGATGGAATGGATGCAATTCTTCAAAACTCAGAATGGAATGGATGTACAATGGAAGGAGACAGGAAACCTTTCCGTAAGGACATTGGGAAGTCTTACTGAAGACTGGCGAGACCCCCTCACTTCACCCTTCCTTCATTGCCGAATTCTCCCCTCATTCACCCTTCCTTCATAGAGGAATTCTCCCCTCATTCACCCTTCCTTCATAGAGGAATTCTCCCCTCATTCACCCTTCCTTCATAGAGGAATTCTCCCCTCATTCACCCTTCCTTCATAGAGGAATTCTCCCCTCATTCACCCTTCCTTCTTAGAGGAATTCTCCCCTCACTCACCCTTCCTTCATAGAGGAATTCTCCCCTCACTTCACCCTTCCTTCATAGCCGAATTCTCCCCTCATTCACCCTTCCTTCATAGAGGAATTCTCCCCTCACTTCACCCTTCCTTCATAGCCGAATTCTCCCCTCACTTCACCCTTCCTTCATAGAGGAATTCTCCCCTCATTCACCCTTCCTTCATAGAGGAATTCTCCTCTCATTCACCCTTCCTTCATAGAGGAATTCTCCCCTCACTTCACCCTTCCTTCATAGAGGAATTCTCCCATCATTCACCCTTCCTTCATTGCCGAATTCTCCCCTCATTCACCCTTCCTTCATAGAGGAATTCTCCCCTCATTCACCCTTCCTTCATAGAGGAATTCTCCCCTCATTCACCCTTCCTTCATAGAGGAATTCTCCCCTCATTCACCCTTCCTTCATAGAGGAATTCTCCCCTCATTCACCCTTCCTTCATTGCCGAATTCTCCCCTCATTCACCCTTCCTTCATAGAGGAATTCTCCCCTCATTCACCCTTCCTTCATAGAGGAATTCTCCCCTCACTTCACCCTTCCTTCATAGAGGAATTCTCCCCTCACTTCACCCTTCCTTCATAGCCGAATTCTCCCCTCACTTCACCCTTCCTTCATAGAGGAATTCTCCCCTCACTTCACCCTTCCTTCATAGCCGAATTCTCCCCTCATTCACCCTTCCTTCATAGAGGAATTCTCCCCTCATTCACCCTTCCTTCATAGAGGAATTCTCCCCTCATTCACCCTTCCTTCATAGAGGAATTCTCCCCTCATTCACCCTTCCTTCATAGCCGAATTCTCCCCTCACTTCACCCTTCCTTCATAGAGGAATTCTCCCCTCACTTCACCCTTCCTTCATAGAGGAATTCTCCCCTCATTCACCCTTCCTTCATAGAGGAATTCTCCCCTCATTCACCCTTCCTTCATAGAGGAATTCTCCCCTCATTCACCCTTCCTTCATAGAGGAATTCTCCCCTCACTTCACCCTTCCTTCATAGAGGAATTCCCCCCTCATTCACCCTTCCTTCATAGCCGAGTTCTCCGCTCATTCACCCTTCCTTCATAGAGGAATTCTCCCCTCATTCACCCTTCCTTCATAGAGGAATTCTCCCCTCATTCACCCTTCCTTCATAGAGGAATTCCCCCCTCACTTCACCCTTCCTTCATAGAGGAATTCTCCCCTCACTTCACCCTTCCTTCATAGAGGAATTCTCCCCTCATTCACCCTTCCTTCATAGAGGAATTCTCCCCTCATTCACCCTTCCTTCATAGAGGAATTCTCCCCTCATTCACCCTTCCTTCATAGAGGAATTCTCCCCTCACTTCACCCTTCCTTCATAGAGGAATTCTCCCCTCATTCACCCTTCCTTCATAGAGGAATTCTCCCCTCATTCACCCTTCCTTCATAGAGGAATTCTCCCCTCACTTCACCCTTCCTTCATAGAGGAATTCTCCCCTCACTTCACCCTTCCTTCATAGAGGAATTCTCCCCTCATTCACCCTTCCTTCATAGAGGAATTTTCCCCTCATTCACCCTTCCTTCATAGAGGAATTCTCCCCTCACTTCACCCTTCCTTCATAGCCGAATTCTCCCCTCACTTCACCCTTCCTTCATAGAGGAATTCTCCCCTCATTCACCCTTCCTTCATAGAGGAATTCTCCCCTCATTCACCCTTCCTTCATAGCCGAGTTCTCCCCTCACTTCACCCTTCCTTCATAGAGGAATTCTCCCCTCACTTCACCCTTCCTTCATAGCCGAATTCTCCCCTCATTCACCCTTCCTTCATAGAGGAATTCTCCCCTCATTCACCCTTCCTTCATAGAGGAATTCTCCCCTCATTCACCCTTCCTTCATAGAGGAATTCTCCCCTCATTCACCCTTCCTTCATAGAGGAATTCTCCCCTCATTCACCCTTCCTTCATAGAGGAATTCTCCCCTCATTCACCCTTCCTTCATAGAGGAATTCTCTCCTCATTCACCCTTCCTTCATAGCCGAATTCTCCCCTCACTTCACCCTTCCTTTATAGAGGAATTCTCCCCTCATTCACCCTTCCTTCATAGAGGAATTCTCCCCTCATTCACCCTTCCTTCATAGAGGAATTCTCCCCTCACTTCACCCTTCCTTCATAGAGGAATTCTCCCCTCATTCACCCTTCCTTCATAGCCGAATTCTCCCCTCATTCACCCCTTCTTCATAGAGGAATTCTCCCCTCATTCACCCTTCCTTCATAGAGGAATTCTCCCCTCACTTCACCCTTCCTTCATAGAGGAATTCTCCCCTCATTCACCCTTCCTTCATAGAGGAATTCTCCCCTCATTCACCCTTCCTTCATAGAGGAATTCTCCCCTCACTTCACCCTTCCTTCATAGAGGAATTCTCCCCTCATTCACCCTTCCTTCATAGAGGAATTCTCCCCTCACTTCACCCTTCCTTCATAGAGGAATTCTCCCCTCACTTCACCCTTCCTTCATAGAGGAATTCTCCCCTCACTTCACCCTTCCTTCATAGAGGAATTCTCCCCTCATTCACCCTTCCTTCATAGAGGAATTCTCCCCTCATTCACCCTTCCTTCATAGAGGAATTCTCCCCTCATTCACCCTTCCTTCATAGAGGAATTCTCCCCTCATTCACCCTTCCTTCATAGCCGAATTCTCCCCTCACTTCACCCTTCCTTCATAGAGGAATTCTCCCCTCATTCACCCTTCCTTCATAGAGGAATTCTCCCCTCATTCACCCTTCCTTCATAGAGGAATTCTCCCCTCACTTCACCCTTCCTTCATAGAGGAATTCTCCCCTCATTCACCCTTCCTTCATAGAGGAATTCTCAACTCACTTCACCCTTCCTTCATAGAGGAATTCTCCCCTCATTCACCCTTCCTTCATAGAGGAATTTTCCCCTCATTCACCCTTCCTTCATAGAGGAATTCTCCCCTCATTCACCCTTCCTTCATAGCCGAATTCTCCCCTCACTTCACCCTTCCTTCATAGAGGAATTCTCCCCTCATTCACCCTTCCTTCATAGAGGAATTCTCCCCTCATTCACCCTTCCTTCATAGAGGAATTCTCCCCTCACTTCACCCTTCCTTCATAGAGGAATTCTCCCCTCATTCACCCTTCCTTCATAGCCGAATTCTCCCCTCACTTCACCCTTCCTTCATAGAGGAATTCTCCCCTCATTCACCCTTCCTTCATAGAGGAATTCTCTCCTCATTCACCCTTCCTTCATAGAGGAATTCTCCCCTCACTTCACCCTTCCTTCATAGAGGAATTCTCTCCTCATTCACCCTTCCTTCATAGAGGAATTCTCCCCTCATTCACCCTTCCTTCATAGAGGAATTCTCCCCTCACTTCACCCTTCCTTCATAGAGGAATTCTCCCCTCACTTCACCCTTCCTTCATAGAGGAATTCTCCCATCACTTCACCCTTCCTTCATAGAGGAATTCTCCCCTCATTCACCCTTCCTTCATAGAGGAATTCTCCCCTCACTTCACCCTTCCTTCATAGAGGAATTCTCCCCTCACTTCACCCTTCCTTCATAGAGGAATTCTCCCCTCACTTCACCCTTCCTTCATAGAGGAATTCTCCCCTTACTTCACCCTTCCTTCATAGAGGAATTCTCCCCTCATTCACCCTTCCTTCATAGAGGAATTCTCCCCTCATTCACCCTTCCTTCATAGAGGAATTCTCCCCTCACTTCACCCTTCCTTCATAGCCGAATTCTCCCCTCACTTCACCCTTCCTTCATAGAGGAATTCTCCCCTCATTCACCCTTCCTTCATAGAGGAATTCTCCCCTCACTTCACCCTTCCTTCATAGAGGAATTCTCCCCTCACTTCACCCTTCCTTCATAGAGGAATTCTCCCCTTACTTCACCCTTCCTTCATAGAGGAATTCTCCCCTCATTCACCCTTCCTTCATAGAGGAATTCTCCCCTCATTCACCCTTCCTTCATAGAGGAATTCTCCCCTCACTTCACCCTTCCTTCATAGCCGAATTCTCCCCTCACTTCACCCTTCCTTCATAGAGGAATTCTCCCCTCACTTCACCCTTCCTTCATAGCCGAATTCTCCCCTCATTCACCCTTCCTTCATAGAGGAATTCTCCCCTCATTCACCCTTCCTTCATAGAGGAATTCTCCCCTCACTTCACCCTTCCTTCATAGAGGAATTCTCCCCTCACTTCACCCTTCCTTCATAGCCGAATTCTCCCCTCATTCACCCTTCCTTCATAGAGGAATTCTCCCCTCATTCACCCTTCCTTCATAGAGGAATTCTCCCCTTACTTCACCCTTCCTTCATAGAGGAATTCTCCCCTCATTCACCCTTCCTTCATAGAGGAATTCTCCCCTCATTCACCCTTCCTTCATAGAGGAATTCTCCCCTCACTTCACCCTTACTTCATAGCCAAATTCTCCCCTCATTCACCCTTCCTTCATAGAGGAATTCTCCCCTCACTTCACCCTTCCTTCATAGCCGAATTCTTCTTAAAGTTGGGTTAAGATGAAGGAGAGGAGATGGTGAGAATTGGGCGAGATCATCTAAAAACAACAAAAAAGTGAAACAAAAATGTATTCCGGCTCTCGAGTTTTATTCTCTTGAAAAAAACAGGTCAGGGTAATGCCGCGTACACACGAACGAAAAATCCGACAGGAAAACCAGTGGATTTTTTTCTGACGGAATGTTGGCTCAAGCTTGTGTTGCATACACACGGTCACACCAAATTCCGACCATCAAGAACGTAGTGACACACAACACTACAACGAGCCGAGAAAGATGGGCCCAGATTCAGAAAGAGTTTACGTATCTATAGATACGCCGCGTAAATTCTAGGATGCGCCGGCGTATCTTCTTTCTGTATTCAGAAAGCAAGATACGCCGACATTTGGCTAAGATACGACTGACGTAAGTCTCTTACGCCGTCGTATCTTAGTTGCATATTTACGCTGGCCGCTAGGTGGTGCTTCCGGAGATTTACACGTAGAATATGTAAATTAGGTAGATACGCCGATTCAGAAACGTACGTCCGCCCGGCGCATTTTTTTACGTAGTTTCCGTAATGTTTTTTCCGGCGTAAAGTTACCCCTGCTATATGAGGCGTAGCCAATGTTAAGTATGGACGTCGGGCCAGCGTCAAATTTTGCATCGTTTACGTCGTTTGCGTAAGTCGTTCGCGAATAGGGCTTTGCGTAAGTTACGTTCACATCGAAGCCAATGAGGCTTTGCGGTGTAATTTGGAGCATGCGCACTGGGATACGTCCATGGACGGCGCATGCGCCGTTAGTAAAAAACGACATTTACGTGGGGTCACCATTCATTAGAATACAACACGCCCACTGCCTGGATAATTTGTATTACGTGGGCTTACGCCGGACCACATACACTACGCCGCCGTAACTTAGGGCGCAGGTTCTTTCTGAATACAGAACCTGTCTCACTAAGTTACGGCGGCGTAGTGTATCTGAGTTACTCCGGGCTTTCTGAATCCGGGCCATGAAGTTCAATGATTCCGAGCATGTGTTTTTGGTGCGTCAGAATTTCCTCCAAGAACTTTTCTTGTCGGAAAATTCGAGAACCAGCTCTCAAATTTTTCTTGGCGGAAATTCCTGACAGAAAAAGTCAGATGGAGCCTACACACGGTCGGAATTTCCGACCAAAAGCTCACATCGAACTTTTCTTGTCGGAATTTCCGATCGTGTTTACGCGGCATTAGAGGTGACATCAATCACTGCCAACATTTTTAAGGCTGCATTTACACCCTTACATAACGGGAACTATTTTTTTGCGGCGTGTTTTTTACACTATTGTGCGTTAAGGCGCGTCATCCCTAGGGCAACCCATTCCAGCCGCGTTCACACCTGCGTGTCCCCTAAACACGCAACAAAACACACAAAGATGTGCGTTTCGCCGCGCATTTTGGAAACAAGCTGCAATTGCGGGGTGCCGTTTATTGTTAATGGCACCACAAGCACGGAGAAAAAAATAAGCATTTTGCCGCACATTTTTCACGCGGCAAATGTTACAAAACACACCTGGACTTGGGGAGCCGCTCAAAGCTGGAGGATAATGGGTGTCCCTTATCAAAAAAAGTAGGAGTAGGCCTCAGGCACTAATTCAAAAGCATGGACGTATGCGGGGTAAGATGCCGCTCATAACAGATCCGATACTTCGGGTATGTGGTTATGGCAGTGCTCCGCCCACTCCCTGGACATGTTTCGTCCGTCTACCCGGTCGTGCTTGCAGTGCCATTATTGGCATGTAGATGACTTCCTGCTCCCAGTTTGCTGCATTTACACCTGCGGCAAAACTGGGACAACATCATCTAGAGCCCAAGGTGAACATGCCAAACTGCACCCCCAAAATGTATGAGCAAAGTGTCAGCAAACCCCCCCCCCTCCAAAAAAAATTGATCACTAATTTGCATGCTTACCCCCAAGCATAAATTTCCTGCCTTCCAGTACGAATGCAGTACAGTACAATACACACAAGGCTGCTCTGCAAACGTCACCTCCATTGGTTGGGTCCCTGGCTGGATTCCCACTGAAGTTTCCCGATTCTTCACCGTCCCCGGTTGGTGAGAATAAAGCTCCGGTACTTGCTCCAGTTACTCACTGTGGTCCCTGGTAATAAGACGGATGGTCCCTTAGTGGCGACAGCTTCCCCTCTACCTCGGACCACGACAGGTTCTTTTGCCACCCAAAACAAACCAGCAGCTCCTTCGGGGGTAGTGCTACACATCTCTTTTGCGTGCAAGAAGTGTCCGACACCCAATAACTGTATCCGCCTTGCCTCACAACCCTCCCTATACAGAAGCATGTCAGCTATCTCTGGCCCTGGGGGTCCTCGTTGGACTGAAGGAGGCCGGGGACCTTGCTACACTTACTAATCTGTGCGTTTGGCTGCGCGTTTTGGAAATGCGCTGTAATTGCGGGCGGCGCTTGCAGTGCCATTATTACATCCATTTGGCGTGCGCACAGGGTGTGCCAGGTGGGCCTGGCCACACCCTAATCACCATGTGTGGTGCACATTGTACCGAAAAATACTACATTAAACGTGCACTAACGCACAGAAAAATACAGCATTAAACGGCACATAACACACCAAAATATACTACTTTAAACATGCACTAATGCACAGAATATGCTGCATTAAACGTGCAGTAACACCCTGGAATATACTGCGTTAAACATGCAGTAATGCACAGAAATATGCTGCATTAAACGTGCAGTAACACACAGGAATATACTGCGTTAAACATGCAGTAATGCACAGAAATATGCTGCATTAAACGTGCAGTAACACACAGGAATATACTGCGTTAAACATGCAGTAATGCACAGAATATGCTGCATTAAACGTGCAGTAACACACAGGAATATACTGCGTTAAACATGCAGTAATGCACAGAAATATGCTGCATTAAACGTGCAGTAACACACAGGAATATACTGCGTTAAACATGCAGTAATGCACAGAATATGCTGCATTAAACGTGCAGTAACACACTGGAATATAGTGCGTTAAACATGCAGTAATGCACAGAATATGCTGCATTAAACGTGCAGTAACACACAGGAATATACTGCGTTAAACATGCAGTAATGCACAGAAATATGCTGCATTAAACGTGCAGTAACACACTGGAATATAGTGCGTTAAACATGCACTAATGCACAGAATATGCTGCATTAAACGTGCAGTAACACACAGGAATATACTGCGTTAAACATGCAGTAATGCACAGAATATGCTGCATTAAACGTGCAGTAACACACAGGAATATACTGCGTTAAACATGCAGTAATGCACAGAATATGCTGCATTAAACGTGCAGTAACACACTGGAATATAGTGCGTTAAACATGCAGTAATGCACAGAATATGCTGCATTAAACGTGCAGTAACACACAGGAATATACTGCGTTAAACATGCAGTAATGCACAGAATATGCTGCATTAAACGTGCAGTAACACACTGGAATATAGTGCGTTAAACATGCAGTAATGCACAGAATATGCTGCATTAAACGTGCAGTAACACACAGGAATATACTGCGTTAAACATGCAGTAATGCACAGAAATATGCTGCATTAAACGTGCAGTAACACACTGGAATATAGTGCGTTAAACATGCACTAATGCACAGAATATGCTGCATTAAACGTGCAGTAACACACAGGAATATACTGCGTTAAACATGCAGTAATGCACAGAATATGCTGCATTAAACGTGCAGTAACACACAGGAATATACTGCGTTAAACATGCAGTAATGCACAGAATATGCTGCATTAAACGTGCAGTAACACACTGGAATATAGTGCGTTAAACATGCAGTAATGCACAGAAATATGCTGCATTAAACGTGCAGTAACACACAGGAATATACTGCGTTAAACATGCAGTAATGCACAGAATATGCTGCATTAAACGTGCAGTAACACACTGGAATATAGTGCGTTAAACATGCAGTAATGCACAGAAATATACCCCCAATATTTCACCAAAGCTCCCTAATGGGGCTCCTATAAAAAAAAAACTACTGACACTGTCGGCCCTACTGACACCGCCCACCGCTCTGCTGACACCGTCAGTATACTGTATATACACATGCAAATATGTTTGGGCTTTGGGGTGCTCACCCTAATGCAATAGGCTGCGCACACCGATGATTACATCCCAAGCGCATGGTAGAGGGGGGGGGCGTGTGTCTTGTCACGCTCAAAACAACGCGCTACAAATGCACGCAAAACGCTCGCTTAAAAAAAATACTCAGTGCTCTGCGTCGGAAAAAAGGTTCTGGATCTTCTTTGGGACGCTTGTCATGCGTACGGCGGCTCGTTCAAGTTAAAAACCCCTACGAGTCCCCACTGCACACCAGTGTGAGTGCAACCGCACTTGAATGCCCGACGTGCAACAAACACGCCAAAGTAGATCCGGAACCTTTCCGGGGGCGGAGCGTCTGGGTTTTCATCCAGTGCGAGTTTCGGTGCGTTTGTAGCGCCTGTTTTTTTTACTACACGGCAAAACGCGCACCTGCTACCTGCGCTTGGGAGCTTCTCCACCAGGTGGTGCTGTTTTGCCAGATGCTGCTGCTGGTTCACTCTGCGCTGGTCTCATCTGAGAGGAGCAGCAATCCCGGGCATCTCCTGCAGGCATGAAAACCAATGTTATTGTGTATTCTATTCCTTTATTTTTATTTATACTATATTAAGCTTTATTCTATTATATTCCTTTATTTTCTATTCTATTGTGTTTTATTCTAGTCCTTTATTTTTTATTGTTTTCTATTTGATTCCTTTATGTTCTATTCTATTCTGTTTCATTCTAGTATATTCCTTTATATTCTATTCTGTTATTTCTAGCCTATTCCTTTATTCTATTATATTCCTTCATTTTCTATTCTACTGTGTTTTATTCTACTGTATTTTATTCTAGTTTATTATTTTTTATTCTATTCTGTTATTTCTAGCCTATTCCTTTATTTTCTGTTTTATTCTATTCTGTTCCTTTATTTTCTATACTGTTCTGTCATATTCTCGTCTATTCCTTTTATATTCTATTCTGTTATTTAATATTCTATTCCTTTATTTTTTATATTATTCTATTATATTCCTTTATTTTCTATTCTACTGTGTTTTATTCTACTCTATTTATGTCCTATTATATTCTATTTTATTCTAGTATATTCCTTTATATTCTATTCTGTTATTTTAAGCCTATTCCTTTATTTTCTATTTTATTCTGTTTGGTTTTATTCTATTCTGTTCCTTTATTTTCTATTATGTTCTGTCATATTCTGGTATATTCATTTTATATTATATTCTGTTATTTAATATTCTATTCCTTTATTTTTTATATTATTGTAGTAAGCGTTATTCTATTATTTTCTATTCTACTGTTTTTTATTCTACTCTATTTTATTCTAGTTTATTATTATTTTATATTCCTTTAAATTATATTCTGTTATTTCTAGCCTATTTCTTTATTTTCTGTTTTATTCTATTCAGTTGTATTCTATTCTGTTCCTTTATTTTCTATTCTGTTCTGTCATATTCTGGTCTATTCCTTTTATATTCTATTCTGTTATTTAATATGCTATTCCTTTATTTTTTATATTATTCTATTAAGCGTTATTATATTATATTCCTTTATTTTCTATTCTACTGTGTTTTATTCTACTCTATTTTATTCTAGTTTATTGTTTTATATTCCTTTATATTCTATTCTGTTCTGTGTTATTCTAGTATATTCCTTTATTTTATTTTTTATTCTATTCCGGTTTTATTCCATTATATTCCTTTATTTTATTTTCTATTGTGTTTTATTCTAGTCCTTTATTTTCTATTCTACTATTTTCTATTTGATTCCTTTATGTTCTATTCTATTCTGTTTTGTGCTAGTCTATTCCTTTAAATTGTATTCTATTCTGTTTTATTCTAGTATATTCCTTTATATTCTATTCTGTTATTTCTAGCCTATTCCTTTATTTTCTATTTTATTCTATTCAGTTTTATTCTATTCTGTTCCTTTATTTTCTATTCAGTTCTGTCATATTCTGGTCTATTTCTTTTATATTCGATTCTGTTATTAAATATTCTATTCCTTTATTTTTTATATTATTCTATTAAGCTTTATTCTATTTTATTCCTTTATTTTCTATTATACTGTGTTTTATTATACTCTATTTTATTCTAGTTTATTATTTTATATTCCTTTATATTCTATTCTGTTCTGTTTTATTCTAGTATATTCCTTTATTTATTTTTTATTCTATTTTGTTTTTATTCTATTATATTCCTTTATTTTATTTTCTGTTTTATTCTAGTCCTTTATTTTCTATTCTACTATTTTCTATTCCATTCCTTTATTTTTCTATTATATTCTGTTTTATTCTAGTCTATTCCTTTGTATTCTATTCTGTTATTTCTAGCCTATTCCTGTATTTTCTATTTTATTCTGTTCAGTTTTATTCTATTATATTCCTTTATTTTCTTTTCTGTTTTGTCATATTCTAGTCTATTCCTTTTCTATTCTATTATTTTTAATTCATTTCATTTCTTTTATGTTTTATTTTATTCTATTAAACTTTATTCTGTTATATTCCTTTATTTTCTATTATATTGTGTTTTATTCTAGTGCTTTATTTTCTATTCTAGTCTATTTTATTTTTATTTTTTTTAGTTTATTACTTTATATTCCTTTATATTCTAGTAATTTTGTTTTCTTTATTAATTGTATGTTTATTTATTTTTCCACAATATACATAAAAAAAAAGAAGGGTTGTTTGGACCTGGAAGGAGCAGACCAGAATATATGAAGCAATGTCCCGCATTCTTCTCCACATCTCCAACATCTAAATCCGAATTTTCAATACAGAATTTTTTAAGTCGTACTGGGGTATAGTACCACTGCGTCAGAAGCTTATAATTTAAATCCTGAGTCCGTGTGCAGATTGAGGAATTTAAGGTCAGGTAGATAATCTGTTTGCATTGAAGTGGGGTGTCAGGGAAATGGCTGTGGAAGTACTGGCAATCTTGCCAGTAGAAGAAATGGCCGAAGTCTGTGTCAGGGAAATGGCCATGGAAGTACTGGCAATCTTGCCAGTAGAAGAAATGGCCGAAGGCTGTGTCAGGGAAATGGCCATGGAAGTATTAGTAATCTTGCCAGTAGAAGAAATGGCCGAAGCGTCAGGGAAATGGCCATGGAAGTATTGGCAGTCTTGCCAGTAGAAGAAATGGAAGAAAGGCTGTGTCAGGGAAATGGCCATGGAAGTACTGGCAATCTTGCCAGTAGAAGAAATGGAAGAAAGGCTGTGTCAGGGAAATGGCCATGGAAGTACTGGCAATCTTGCCAGTAGAAGAAATGGCCGAAGGCTGTGTCAGGGAAATGGCCATGGAAGTACTGGCAATCTTGCCAGTAGAAGAAATGGCAGAAAGGCTGTGTCAGGGAAATGGCCATGGAAGTACTGGCAATCTTGCCAGTAGAAGAAATGGCAGAAAGGCAGTGTCAGGGAAATGGCTATGGAAGTATTGGCAATCTTGCCAGTAGAAGAAATGGCCGAAAGGCTGTGTCAGGGAAATGGCCATGGAAGTACTGGCAATCTTGCCAGTAGAAGAAATGGAAGAAAGGCTGTGTCAGGGAAATGGCCATGGAAGTACTGGCAATCTTGCCAGTAGAAGAAATGGAAGAAAGGCTGTGTCAGGGAAATGGCCATGGAAGTACTGGCAATCTTGCCAGTAGAAGAAATGGCCGAAGGCTGTGTCAGTGAAATGGCCATGAAAGTACTGGCAATCTTGCCAGTAGTAGAAATGGCCGAAGGCTGTGTCAGGGAAATGGCCATGAAAGTACTGGCAATCTTGCCAGTAGAAGAAATGGCCAAAGACTGTGTCAGGGAAATGGCCATGGAAGTACTGGCAGTCTTGCCAGTAGAAGAAATGACCAAAGGCTGTGTCAGGGAAATGCTCATGGAAGTACTGGCAATCTTGCCAGTAGAAAAAATGACAGAAAGGCTGTATCAGGGAAATGGCCATGGAAGTACTGGCAATCTTGCCAGTAGAAGAAATGACAGAAAGGCTGTGTCAGGGAAATGGCCATGGAAGTATTGGCAATCTTGCCAGTAGAAGAAATGGCCGAAGGCTGTGTCAGGGAAATGGCCATGGAAGTACTGGCAATCTTGCCAGTAGAAGCAATGGCAGAAAGGCTGTGTCAGGGAAATGGCCATGGAAGTACTGGCAATCTTGCCAGTAGAAGAAATGGCCAAAGGCTGTGTCAGGGAAATGGCCATGGAAGTACTGGCAATCTTGCCAGTAGAAGAAATGGGCGAAGGCTGTGTCAGGGAAATGGCCATGGAAGTACTGGCAATCTTGCCAGTAGAAGAAATGGCAGAAAGGCTGTGTCAGGGAAATGGCCATGGAAGTACTGGCAATCTTGCCAGTAGAAGAAATGGCCGAAGGCTGTGTCAGGGAAATGGCCATGGAAGTACTGGCAATCTTGCCAGTAGAAGAAATGACCAAAGGCTGTGTCAGGGAAATGGCCATGGAAGTACTGGCAATCTTGCCAGTAGAAGAAATGGAAGAAAGGCTGTGTCAGGGAAATGGCCATGGAAGTACTGGCAATCTTGCCAGTAGAAGAAATGGAAGAAAGGCTGTGTCAGGGAAATGGCCATGGAAGTACTGGCAATCTTGCCAGTAGAAGAAATGGTCGAAGGCTGTGTCAGGGAAATGGCCATGGAAGTACTGGCAATCTTGCCAGTAGAAGAAATGGCAGAAAGGCTGTGTCAGGGAAATGGCCATGGAAGTACTGGCAATCTTGCCAGTAGAAGAAATGGCAGAAAGGCAGTGTCAGGGAAATGGCTATGGAAGTATTGGCAATCTTGCCAGTAGAAGAAATGGCCGAAAGGCTGTGTCAGGGAAATGGCCATGGAAGTACTGGCAATCTTGCCAGTAGAAGAAATGGAAGAAAGGCTGTGTCAGGGAAATGGCCATGGAAGTACTGGCAATCTTGCCAGTAGAAGAAATGGAAGAAAGGCTGTGTCAGGGAAATGGCCATGGAAGTACTGGCAATCTTGCCAGTAGAAGAAATGGCCGAAGGCTGTGTCAGTGAAATGGCCATGAAAGTACTGGCAATCTTGCCAGTAGTAGAAATGGCCGAAGGCTGTGTCAGGGAAATGGCCATGAAAGTACTGGCAATCTTGCCAGTAGAAGAAATGGCCAAAGACTGTGTCAGGGAAATGGCCATGGAAGTACTGGCAGTCTTGCCAGTAGAAGAAATGACCAAAGGCTGTGTCAGGGAAATGCTCATGGAAGTACTGGCAATCTTGCCAGTAGAAAAAATGACAGAAAGGCTGTATCAGGGAAATGGCCATGGAAGTACTGGCAATCTTGCCAGTAGAAGAAATGACAGAAAGGCTGTGTCAGGGAAATGGCCATGGAAGTATTGGCAATCTTGCCAGTAGAAGAAATGGCCGAAGGCTGTGTCAGGGAAATGGCCATGGAAGTACTGGCAATCTTGCCAGTAGAAGCAATGGCAGAAAGGCTGTGTCAGGGAAATGGCCATGGAAGTACTGGCAATCTTGCCAGTAGAAGAAATGGCCAAAGGCTGTGTCAGGGAAATGGCCATGGAAGTACTGGCAATCTTGCCAGTAGAAGAAATGGGCGAAGGCTGTGTCAGGGAAATGGCCATGGAAGTACTGGCAATCTTGCCAGTAGAAGAAATGGCAGAAAGGCTGTGTCAGGGAAATGGCCATGGAAGTACTGGCAATCTTGCCAGTAGAAGAAATGGCCAAAGGCTGTGTCAGGGAAATGGCCATGGAAGTACTGGCAATCTTGCCAGTAGAAGAAATGGACGAAGGCTGTGTCAGGGAAATGGCCATGGAAGTACTGGCAATCTTGCCAGTAGAAGAAATGGCAGAAAGGCTGTGTCAGGGAAATGGCCATGGAAGTACTGGCAATCTTGCCAGTAGAAGAAATGGGCGAAGGCTGTGTCAGGGAAATAGCCATGGAAGTACTGGCAGTCCTGCCAGTAGAAGAAATGACCGAAGGCTGTGTCAGGGAAATGGCCATGGAAGTACTGGCAATCTTGCCAGTGGAAGAAATGGCAGAAAGGCTGTGTCAGGGAAATGGCCATGGAAGTACTGGTAATCTTGCCAGTAGAAGAAATGGCAGAAAGGCTGTGTCAGGGAAATGGCCATGGAAGTACTGGCAATCTTGCCAGTAGAAGAAATGGCCGAAGGCTGTGTCAGGGAAATGGTCATGGAAGTACTGGCAGTCTTGCCAGTAGAAGAAATGTCAGAAAGGCTGTGTCAGGGAAATGGCCATAGAAGTACTGGCAATCTTGCCAGTAGTAGAAATGGCCGAAGACTGTGTCAGGGAAATGGCCATGGAAGTACTGGCAATCTTGCCAGTAGAAGAAATGGCCGAAGGCTGTGTCAGGGAAATGGTCATGGAAGTACTGGCAGTCTTGCCAGTAGAAGAAATGGCAGAAAGGCTGTGTCAGGGAAATGGCCATGGAAGTACTGGCAATCTTGCCAGTAGAAGAAATGGCCGAAGTCTGTGTCAGGGAAATGGCCATGGAAGTACTGGCAATCTTGCCAGTAGAAGAAATGGCAGAAAGGCTGTGTCAGGGAAATGGCCATGGAAGTACTGGCAATCTTGCCAGTAGAAGAAATGGCCGAAGGCTGTGTCAGGGAAATGGTCATGGAAGTACTGGCAGTCTTGCCAGTAGAAGAAATGGCAGAAAGGCTGTGTCAGGGAAATGGCCATGGAAGTACTGGCAATCTTGCCAGTAGAAGAAATGGCCGAAGTCTGTGTCAGGGAAATGGCCATGGAAGTACTGGCAATCTTGCCAGTAGAAGAAATGGCCGAAGTCTGTGTCAGGGAAATGGCCATGGAAGTACTGGCAATCTTGCCAGTAGAAGAAATGGAAGAAAGGCTGTGTCAGGGAAATGGCCATGGAAGTACTGGCAATCTTGCCAGTAGAAGAAATGGAAGAAAGGCTGTGTCAGGGAAATGGCCATGGAAGTACTGGCAATCTTGCCAGTAGAAGAAATGGCCGAAGGCTGTGTCAGGGAAATGGCCATGAAAGTACTGGCAATCTTGCCAGTAGTAGAAATGGCCGAAGGCTGTGTCAGGGAAATGGCCATGAAAGTACTGGCAATCTTGCCAGTAGAAGAAATGGCCAAAGACTGTGTCAGGGAAATGGCCATGGAAGTACTGGCAGTCTTGCCAGTAGAAGAAATGACCAAAGGCTGTGTCAGGGAAATGCTCATGGAAGTACTGGCAAGATTGCCAGTAGAAAAAATGACAGAAAGGCTGTATCAGGGAAATGGCCATGGAAGTACTGGCAATCTTGCCAGTAGAAGAAATGACAGAAAGGCTGTGTCAGGGAAATGGCCATGGAAGTATTGGCAATCTTGCCAGTAGAAGAAATGGCCGAAGGCTGTGTCAGGGAAATGGCCATGGAAGTACTGGCAATCTTGCCAGTAGAAGCAATGGCAGAAAGGCTGTGTCAGGGAAATGGCCATGGAAGTACTGGCAATCTTGCCAGTAGAAGAAATGGCCAAAGGCTGTGTCAGGGAAATGGCCATGGAAGTACTGGCAATCTTGCCAGTAGAAGAAATGGGCGAAGGCTGTGTCAGGGAAATGGCCATGGAAGTACTGGCAATCTTGCCAGTAGAAGAAATGGCAGAAAGGCTGTGTCAGGGAAATGGCCATGGAAGTACTGGCAATCTTGCCAGTAGAAGAAATGGCCAAAGGCTGTGTCAGGGAAATGGCCATGGAAGTACTGGCAATCTTGCCAGTAGAAGAAATGGACGAAGGCTGTGTCAGGGAAATGGCCATGGAAGTACTGGCAATCTTGCCAGTAGAAGAAATGGCAGAAAGGCTGTGTCAGGGAAATGGCCATGGAAGTACTGGCAATCTTGCCAGTAGAAGAAATGGGCGAAGGCTGTGTCAGGGAAATAGCCATGGAAGTACTGGCAGTCCTGCCAGTAGAAGAAATGACCGAAGGCTGTGTCAGGGAAATGGCCATGGAAGTACTGGCAATCTTGCCAGTGGAAGAAATGGCAGAAAGG
Organism: Rana temporaria; assembly: GCF_905171775.1. NCBI lineage: Eukaryota > Metazoa > Chordata > Amphibia > Anura > Ranidae > Rana > Rana temporaria. The sequence goes on along the minus strand of NC_053491.1, from coordinate 482,763,011 downwards.
CTGTGTCAGGGAAATGGCCATGGAAGTACTGGTAATCTTGCCAGTAGAAGAAATGGCAGAAAGGCTGTGTCAGGGAAATGGCCATGGAAGTACTGGCAATCTTGCCAGTAGAAGAAATGGCCGAAGGCTGTGTCAGGGAAATGGTCATGGAAGTACTGGCAGTCTTGCCAGTAGAAGAAATGTCAGAAAGGCTGTGTCAGGGAAATGGCCATAGAAGTACTGGCAATCTTGCCAGTAGTAGAAATGGCCGAAGACTGTGTCAGGGAAATGGCCATGGAAGTACTGGCAATCTTGCCAGTAGAAGAAATGGCCGAAGGCTGTGTCAGGGAAATGGTCATGGAAGTACTGGCAGTCTTGCCAGTAGAAGAAATGGCAGAAAGGCTGTGTCAGGGAAATGGCCATGGAAGTACTGGCAATCTTGCCAGTAGAAGAAATGGCCGAAGTCTGTGTCAGGGAAATGGCCATGGAAGTACTGGCAATCTTGCCAGTAGAAGAAATGGCAGAAAGGCTGTGTCAGGGAAATGGCCATGGAAGTACTGGCAATCTTGCCAGTAGAAGAAATGGCCGAAGGCTGTGTCAGGGAAATGGTCATGGAAGTACTGGCAGTCTTGCCAGTAGAAGAAATGGCAGAAAGGCTGTGTCAGGGAAATGGCCATGGAAGTACTGGCAATCTTGCCAGTAGAAGAAATGGCCGAAGTCTGTGTCAGGGAAATGGCCATGGAAGTACTGGCAATCTTGCCAGTAGAAGAAATGGCCGAAGTCTGTGTCAGGGAAATGGCCATGGAAGTACTGGCAATCTTGCCAGTAGAAGAAATGGCCGAAGGCTGTGTCAGGGAAATGGTCATGGAAGTACTGGCAATCTTGCCAGTAGAAGAAAAGTCCGTAGAGCTGCAGAGCACCAAGGCGCCCAGCACAGAGGAACACAGAGGAACAGGACTCAATTTCTGCTCCATGTCAATCCATCTCTTAAATCCGGTATGTCTACACCAGTCTACCAATCTTGATAGATGTACTGCTTGGTAGTACTTAAATATATTGGGGGCAGCCATCCCACCAAAACTCTTGGGTAAAGTCAACAGCTCTCGTTTGATCCTTGGGCGCAGGGCCGATCCTAGGGTCACAGACGCCTGGGTGCAGAAATATTTCTGGAGCCCCACATGGGCGTGGTCATTTACTAACTCCTCCCCTTTACAAATGTTTTTATGGCTACGACTCAAACACAGAGTTGCTCCCCTAAGAAGTCTTCATTAGTGTCCCCCATCAGAGTCCCCCCCAGCAGGTGTCCCCCATCAGAGTCCCCCCCAGCAGGTGTCCCCATCAGAGCCCCCCCCCCAGCAGGTGTCCCCATCAGAGCCCCCCCAGCAGGTGTCCCCATCAGATCCCCGCACAGCAGGTGTCCCCCTTCAGAGCCCCCCCCAGCAGGTGTCCCCCATCAGAGTCCCCCCCAGCAGGTGTCCCCCATCAGAGCCCCCCCCAGCAGGTGTCCCCCATCAGAGTCCCCCCCAGCAGGTGTCCCCCATCAGAGCCCCCCCCAGCAGGTGTCCCCATCAGAGCCCCCCCCCAGCAGGTGTCCCCATCAGAGCCCCCCCCAGCAGGTGTCCCCCATCAGAGCCCCCCCAGCAGGTGTCCCCATCAGATCCCCGCACAGCAGGTGTCCCCCTTCAGAGCCCCCCCCCAGCAGGTGTCCCCCATCAGAGCCCCCCCACAGCAGGTGTCCCCCATCAGAGTCCCCCCCAGCAGGTGTCCCCATCAGAGCCCCCACAGCTGGTGTCCCCATCAGAGCCCCCCCAGCAGGTGTCCCCATCAGAGCCCCCCCCAGCAGGTGTCCCCCATCAGAGCCCTCCCAGCAGGTGTCCCCCATCAGAGCCCTCCCAGCAGGTGTCCCCATCAGAGCCCCCCCAGCAGGTGTCCCCATCAGAGCCCCCCCAGCAGGTGTCCCCATCAGAGCCCCCCCCAGCAGGTGTCCCCCATCAGAGCCCCCCCAGCAGGTGTCCCCATCAGAGCCCCCCCCACAGCAGGTGTCCCCCATCAGAGCCCCCCCACAGCAGGTGCCCCCATCGGAGCCCCCCCACAGCAGGTGTCCCCATCAGATCCCCCCACAGCAGGTGTCCCCATCAGATCCCCGCACAGCAGGTGTCCCCCTTCAGAGCCCCCCCCAGCAGGTGTCCCCCATCAGAGCCCCCCCACAGCAGGTGTCCCCCATCAGAGCCCCCCCACAGCAGGTGTCCCCCATCAGAGCCCTCCCAGCAGGTGTCCCCCATCAGAGCCCTCCCAGCAGGTGTCCCCATCAGAGCCCTCCCAGCAGGTGTCCCCCATCAGAGCCCTCCCAGCAGGTGTCCCCCATCAGAGCCCTCCCAGCAGGTGTCCCCCATCAGAGCCCTCCCAGCAGGTGTCCCCCATCAGAGCCCCCCCAGCAGGTGTCCCCATCAGAGCCCCCCCCAGCAGGTGTCCCCCATCAGAGCCCCCCCAGCAGGTGTCCCCCATCAGAGCCCCCCCAGCAGGTGTCCCCATCAGAGCCCCCCCCACAGCAGGTGTCCCCCATCAGAGCCCCCCCACAGCAGGTGTCCCCCATCAGAGCCCCCCCCAGCAGGTGTCCCCCATCAGAGCCCCCCCAGCAGGTGTCCCCATCAGAGCCCCCCCCACAGCAGGTGTCCCCCATCAGAGCCCCCCCACAGCAGGTGCCCCCATCAGAGCCCCCCACAGCAGGTGTCCCCATCAGATCCCCCCACAGCAGGTGTCCCCATCAGATCCCCGCACAGCAGGTGTCCCCCATCAGAGCCCCCCCACAGCAGGTGTCCCCCATCAGAGCCCTCCCAGCAGGTGTCCCCCATCAGAGCCCTCCCAGCAGGTGTCCCCCATCAGAGCCCCCCCAGCAGGTGTCCCCATCAGAGCCCCCCCCACAGCAGGTGTCCCCCATCAGAGCCCCCCCACAGCAGGTGCCCCCATCAGAGCCCCCCCACAGCAGGTGTCCCCATCAGATCCCCCCACAGCAGGTGTCCCCATCAGATCCCCGCACAGCAGGTGTCCCCCTTCAGAGCCCCCCCCAGCAGGTGTCCCCCATCAGAGCCCCCCCACAGCAGGTGTCCCCCATCAGAGCCCTCCCAGCAGGTGTCCCCCATCAGAGCCCTCCCAGCAGGTGTCCCCATCAGAGCCCTCCCAGCAGGTGTCCCCCATCAGAGCCCTCCCAGCAGGTGTCCCCCATCAGAGCCCTCCCAGCAGGTGTCCCCATCAGAGCCCCCCCAGCAGGTGTCCCCATCAGAGCCCCCCCCAGCAGGTGTCCCCCATCAGAGCCCCCCCAGCAGGTGTCCCCATCAGAGCCCTCCCAGCAGGTGTCCCCCACAGCAGGTGTCCCCATAGATCAGTACTTGTCCTGTAGCTCGGGCGTGCTGGGAGCAGAAGCACATTACAGAGGGCGGGGCATATGTGGCATCTTTGGTTACTTGGAGGGTGGCACTCGGAGAGCATTTCTGGGAGTGCACGGGATGATTGGCAGCAGCTCCCCTAACACAGACAAAGAGAACAAGTTAGGCACAGACCACCCCCCCAGCGATGTCACTGCATGGCTGGTCTCTCTCCACACAGAGACAGCCGCTGCTTCGCTCTACTCCTCTGACAGGAGGAGGGATGGGGGGCGGGCTTGGGCATGAAACACAGTGGTGGCAGCGGTGAGAGCCGCCTCTGGACACGGACCAGGAGAGGAGGAGGAGGAGGGAGGGGAGCACTCTGGTGCTTCAGTGCCCCCACCTTTGTGGCGCCTGGGTGCACTGCACCCCACGCACCTGCCTAGGATCAGCCCTGATGCCACCAGTCCAGCCGAAAATGTTTTTTTTCATGTTCATGGGCAACATTAGCGCTGCTGATTTCGTCATGGATAATTGTCCTTTTGCACAAACAACCACTAGAGGGAGCGGCTACAAAACTGTACATAAAATATACCGTATTTATCGGCGTATACCCGCGCACTTTTTTGCCCTGAAAATCGCCGAGCTTTGAATACTGCGCCGACATATACCGAGCGCAGTACACTCGGGTATAGTCGGCCAGTCTCGGCTCCTTCCGCGCTCACGTCCTGGACGTACAGGACGTGAGCGCGAGAGTTGCCGAGCCTGCCTGACAATACACGAGTGTACTGCCGGCGCAGTATTCAAACTCTGCGCGGGAAACGAGCGGGGAGGACGCCGCAGAAGGACGCCGGACCCGACGAAGAGGGCCCCTGAAGCCGCAGAAGGACGCCGGACCCGACAAAGAGGACACCCGAAGCCGCAGACGGACGCCGGACCCGACGAGGCCGCCGATGGACGCCGCGCAAGACACCAAACTGTAAGTACAAAAAAAACGTTTTTTCCACAGGATTCGGGGCCACTTTAGGGGTGCGCGGTATACGCGGGAGCGCGTTATACTGCGATAAATCCGGTAATCATGAAAATACGGAACAGCGTGCAAAAAATTTGAAAAAATTACTTTCAGGTAGACACTATGACAATGATTAGCTCCCGCTTATTACCAATATACTGTAGTTAACCTTTAACCTCACGGCGGGTCATAAAATGCTATAGAGAAGATGTGTTGAGCTGTTGGGAGTTTTAAACCGTGCCATAAAGCTGTAAAAGGATGGCAAGGTCACCAGATAACGGAGTGAGTGACTGTCGGCAATGGCATTGTTGTCATGTGTTTCAATCTTCCCGGAGGTGGCTCATTACATAAGTGGCGCCTATCTGTCCTTCATCTTATCAGAGATTAAAAAAGGTACGCCGCTAACATGCCCCGAGCATGTCAATGATTGCCCGTGCTTATATAAACCCGGGAGCTCCTCTGCTACCTACAGGGATAACCATTCCTTCTGTGAGAATCGGTCAAAAAACAAAAGTTCTTTAGGATATCGCAAACGTTTTTTTTTTTTATTATAGACAGTAGCAAAATACCACATTATGGCCACTAGATGGAGCTGAGGAGCCGAGGGGGGGTACATACATCTTTGTAACTGTTCTAGTGAAGGCTGGATGGTGACCATTTGGATTTCCTTTAGCACTGTCTAGAAGTGTTACTGTAACGCTGTGCGTTGTTACTGTACTGCAGATCTTTATTTTGAACACAAGATGGCAGCGTTCAGCAACTTAACTGTCAACTGGTCCATAGTAAAAAAAAAAATACGTCATTACTTTGATGTTAAAGCAGAGTTCCACCCAAAAGCGTAACTTCCTCTTTAAAGGGGTGGTTCACCCTAAAAACTACTTTTTTTTATTACAATGGCCCCCCACATTACAATACGATTAAGGCTATTATTATTTTTTTGAAGCTGTACATACCTTTGTACAGCATATTCACCCGTGCATCCGGGTTGCGAGTCCCGCGGGAGTGGGCGTTCCTCACATGTCTGTGATTGACATTTTGACCAAAAACTAGCTCCCCTCCGTCGCGTAAGCCGCGTCACGATTGGCGAAAGGAGCCGAACGGCGATGCGCATGTGCAGTATAGCGCCGACTCGCCGTTCGGCTCCTTTCGCCAACCGTGACGCGGCTTACGCGACGGGGGGGAGCTCGTTTTTGGTCAAAATGTCAATCACAGACATGTGAGGAACGCCCACTCCCGCGGGACTCGCAACGGGTGAATATGCTGTACAAAGGTATGTACAGCTTCAAAAAAATAATAATAGCCTTAATCGTATTGTAATGTGGGGGGCCATTGTAATAAGAAAAAGTAGTTTTTAGGGTGAACCTCCCCTTTAACCACTCCCCGCCTGGTCAATAGACAATTGACGTCCGGGAAGTGGTTCTGTAATCCTGACTGGACGTCTATTGACGTCCTGCAGGATAACATGCCGGCACGCGCCCGTGGGGGGCGCGCGGCGATCGGTGATGCGGGGTGTCAGTCTGACACCCTGCATCTCCGATCTCGGTAAAGAGCCTCCGGCGGAGTCTCTTTACCACGTGATCAGCCGTGTCCAATCACGGCTGATCACGATGTAAATAGGAAGATCGGCTCTTCCTCACTCTCCTGACAGGGGGGGGGGGGTTTGTGCTGATTGTTTATCAGCGCAGCGCCCCCCAGATGCCCACACTGGACCACCAGGGAAGTCCCAAGCATGTGGATGGCCAGGTACATCCCACATGGCCATCCACATATGAAAATTGATGCCAAATATGTGCCAATCAGTGCCCACGCATGGGCACTGATTGGCACCATTGTGAAAGACCGCAAATCAATGATGCCCAGCAATGCCAGCCATCAGTGCCATCCAGTGTCCATCAGTGCCACCTATCAGTGCCTAACACTGCCCATCTGTGCCCACCTATCAGTTACAATCAGTGCCCATCCATGCCACCTATCACTGCCACCATAAGTACCCATCAGTGCCGCCTATTGGTGCCCATCAGTGCCGCCTATTGGTGCCCATCAGTGCCGCCTATGAGTGCCCATCAGTGCCACCTATCAGTGCCCATCAGTGCCACCTTTAAGTGCCCATTAGTGCCCTATCAGTGTCCGTCATCTGTGCCCATCAGTGCCACCTCATCGGTGCCCATCGGTGTCGCCTTATCAGTGCCCGTCAGTGCAGCCGCCATATCAGTGCCTGTCATTGAAGTAGAAAATTTACTTATTTCCAAAAAAAAGAGTTCCCAGGTCTGTACACCTGCTGTGCCCATTATGAGGGGTTTTCACCATCCCTGTGCTGAGTTCCCGGCTCTGTACCCCTGCTGTGCCCATAATGAGGGGTTCCCACCATCCCTGTGCTGAGTTCCCGGCTCTGTACCCCTGCTGTGCCCATACTGAGGGGTTCGCACCATCCCTGTGCTGAGTTCCCGGGTCTGTACACCTGCTGTGCCCATTATGAGGGGTTCCCACCATCCCTGTGCTGAGTTCCCGGGTCTGTACACCTGCTGTGCCCATTATGAGGGGTTCCCACCATCCCTGTGCTGAGTTCCCGGCTCTGTACCCCTGCTGTGCCCATACTGAGGGTAGGGTTGCCACCTTTTCTTCAAGTCAAACCCAAACACTTTAGCGGTGCACAGCTATTTTTTTTAATAGTATAAACTATACATATATTTTGTTGTTATTATCTTCATATGATTAGAAATGTTATATAATAAGAGTCCCCCTTTACATCAGAGTCCTCCTTTGACATCTGAACTCGCAGAGTTCCCTTTCACTGTAAGTAGGGACTCTGCAGACTCTGATGTAAGCGAGAACTCTGACATAAGGGATGCTCTGGGAACCCTGGTTCAAGGGGGGACACTGAGAACTCTGATGTACGGAGAGGACTCTGATGTAAGGGAGAACACTTTGGCCTCTGGTGTAAAGGGGAACTCTGATGTAAGGGGTGCTCTGAGAACCCTGATTTACTTTAGTGTACTCACTCAGAGGCAGGAGAGAGAAGGGGGGGGGACTTCAGTCACAGACAGGGTTGGATGGTGAGCTCACTCACCCCTTGGCAGTCAGCACCTCTCATTCAGGTGTATCTGAGGCTGCTGGGTTTTAAATGTCCTGCCCCTGCAGCCAGTAACCCTGCTGGAAAGCCATAGTCTGGTCTGAAAAATGTGTCCGGGTTTCAGGCAGTCTGAAACCCGGACACATGATTCCAACCCCGAACTGTCCGGGTGAATCCCGGACAGGTGGCAACCCTAAATGAGGGGTTCCCACCATCCCTGTGCTGAGTTCTCGGGTCTTTACACCCGCTGTGCCCATAATGAGGGGTTCCCACCATCCCTGTAATGAGTTCCCAGATCTGTACACCCGCTGTGCCCATCATGAGGGGTTCCCACCATCCCTGTGCTGAGTTCCCGGGTCTGTACACCCGCTGTGCCCATCATGAGGGGTTTCCACCATCCCTGTGCTGTGTTCCCGGATCTGTACACCCGCTGTGCCCATTATGAGGGGTTCCCACCATCCCTGTGCTGAGTTCCCGGGTCTGTACACCCGCTGTGCCCATTATGAGGGGTTCCCACCATCCCTGTGCTGAGTTCCCGGGTCTGTACACCCGCCGTGCCCATTATGAGGGGTTCCCACCATCCCTGTGCTGAGTTCCCGGGTCTGTACACCCGCTGTGCCCATTATGAGGGGTTCCCACCATCCCTGTGCTGAGTTCCCGGGTCTGTACACCCGCCGTGCCCATTATGAGGGGTTCCCACCATCCCTGTGCTGAGTTCCCGGGTCTGTACACCCGCTGTGCCCATTATGAGGGGTTCCCACCATCCCTGTGCTGAGTTCCCGGGTCTGTACACCCGCCGTGCCCATTATGAGGGGTTCCCACCATCCCTGTGCTGAGTTCCCGGGTCTGTACACCCGCTGTGCCCATTATGAGGGGTTCCCACCATCCCTGTGCTGAGTTCCCGGGTCTGTACACCCGCTGTGCCCATTATGAGGGGTTCCCACCATCCCTGTGCTGAGTTCCCGGGTCTGTACACCTGCTGTGCCCATTATGAGGGGTTCCCACCATCCCTGTGCTGAGTTCCCGGGTCTGTACACCCGCCGTGCCCATTATGAGGGGTTCCCACCATCCTTGTGCTGAATTCCCGGGTCTGTACACCCGCTGTGCCCATTATGAGGGGTTCCCACCATCCCTGTGCTGAGTTCCCGGGTCTGTACACCCGCCGTGCCCATTATGAGGGGTTCCCACCATCCCTGTGCTGAGTTCCCGGGTCTGTACACCCGCCGTGCCCATTATGAGGGGTCCACCATCCCTGTGCCGAGTTCCCGGGTCTGTACACCTGCTGTGCCCATTATGAGGGGTCCACCATCCCTGTGCCGAGTTCCCGGGTCTGTACACCTGCTGTGCCCATTATGAGGGGTTCCCACCATCCCTGTGCTGAGTTCCCGGATCTGTACACCTGCTGTGCCCATTATGGGAGGTTCCCACCATCCTTGTGCTGAGCAGAGGAGAACAACAATTCTGCTGACTGGCCAAACCCTAATGCACCCTATTAGAGAGGAACGGGAACAGTTTAGGAGGAACTTCACCTGAGCGCACCGTGCTGGATATGGACACCAACATTCTGGCCTGTAGGGAAACGGTGTGATAAAGCCTGCCATAGTGTTGTAGCATTGCCCTTACACAGGACCTCCTTAAGTTGAGGGTTTAGGGGTCATCAGGACTGGTGCAAAGATTTTTGACACCCTAGGCGAAACCTAATTTTGCCACCCCCTTGGCTCCACCCCTAACTCCACCCCCTTTGCCCTGCCCATGTATACCCCATCTTTTTAATGAAGCGCCCATCAAATGCAGCCTCACCGGCACCCATCAAATGCAGCCTCACCAGCGCCCATCAAATGCAGCCTCACCAGCGCCCATCAAATGCAGCCTCACCGGCACCCATCAAATGCAGCCTCACCAGTGCCCATCAAATGCAGCCTCACCAGCGCCCATCAAATGCAGCCTCACCAGCGCACATCAAATGCATCCTACCAGCGCCCATCAAATGCAGCCTCACCAGCGCCCATCAAATGCAGCCTCACCAGTGTCCATCAAATGCAGCCTCACTGGCCCCCATCAAATGCAGCCTACCAGTGCCCATCAAATGCAGCCTCACTGGCCCCCATCAAATGCATCCTACCAGTGCCCATCAAATGCAGCCTCACCAGGTGACAGCGGCTCCTTCGGGGGTGAGTGCTTGCAGGATTTTTCCATTTTTTTTATTTTTTTCAATCAAAATGTTATTAATGTAAAATATTGCATACAGTTGACAGTGTATGTTAATGAAATTGAACATAAAATAGATGTCAGCTTTTTCCTTCCCATGAACTCTGACCTTCCCGAGTCGCTGAGTCGTGTAGAAGAAGCTCGCGGGAAGATTTCAGTGTTTTGGGATAAACATAAAAGTAACAAATGACAGCGATGTGTCCACAGAGATATATGGGCCGCCGTCCTCCGGCACACAGACCCCCCTCTATTCACCTGTTTACACAGCAAGCAAAGAAATGCAACTCCATGGCTGGATCAGGACTGAGCAGGACCCGGAGCCCATCCCCCCCCCCATGGAGGAAAGACACCGCAAGGTGAAGAGCCGCGTCCGTCCCTATATACTGTATGTATATATCAACACTGGTCTGCACAGTACTACTTCCCATACACAGTACTACTTCTCTATGCTGGGTGTAATGCTCGGTATCTGTTCTTATTCTGTATGTAAGGACTCTGCACAGTACCACTTCTCTTGTCCTGTATGTCGGGTGTAATTCTCGGTATCTCTCCTTATTCTGTATGTATGGACTCTGCACAGTACCACTTCTCTTGTCCTGTATGTCGGGTGTAATTCTCGGTATCTGTTCTTATTCTGTATGTATGGACTCTGCACAGTACCACTTCTCTTGTCCTGTATGTCGGGTGTAATCAGGGCCAACATCAGGAACTATGGTGGCCGCCTCAAATTGAGAAGCGGGGGGTGCTGAGAATTGAGAAGCGGGGGGTGCTGCGAATTGAGAAGCGGGGGGTGCTGCGAATTGAGAAGCGGGGGGTGCTGCGAATTGAGAAGCGGGGGGTGCTGCGAGTTGAGAAGCGGGGGGTGCTGCGAATTGAGAAGCGGGGGCTGCCGCTAATTGAGAAGCGGGGGGTGCTGCGAATTGAGAAGCGGGGGGTGCTGCGAATTGAGAAGCGGGGGGCTACCGCTAATTGAGAAGCTGGTTAATAAAAAAATATTTTATTTATTTTATTTATTTTTTTAAAAAGGGGGGTTGCCAGCCCTCAGGGCCCTTTAATAAAAATAAAAATGTATATAAACATTTTTTTTTATATATATAAAAAAAAGGGGGGGTTGCCATCCGGGGCCCTGGGGACCTCTGGGCCCTTTAATAAAAAAAATAAAAAATCTAAAAAAATTCAATTTTTATATAAAAAAAGGGGGGGGCCTCCAGGCCCCTTACAAAAAAAAGGGGGTTGCCATCTGGGCCCCTTGGGACCTCTGGGCCCCTTACAGGCGTACTGCCTATACCCCCCTGATGGCGGCCCTGGGTGTAATTCTCGGTATCTGTTCTTATTCTGTATGTATGGACTCTGCACAGAACCACTTCTCTTGTCCTGTATCCTGGGTGTAATTCTCAGTATCTGTCCTTATTCTGTATGTATGGACTCTGCACAGAACCACTTCTCTTGTCCTGTATGTCGGGTGTAATTCTCAGTATCTGTTCTTATTCTGTATGTATGGGCTCTGCACAGTACCACTTCTCTTGTCCTGTGTAATTCTCGGTATCTGTCCTTATTCTGTATGTATGGGCTCTGCACAGTACCACTTCTCTTGTCCTGTATGTCGGGTGTAATTCTCAGTATCTGTTCTTATTCTGTATGTATGGACTCTGCACAGAACCACTTCTCTTGTCCTGTATGTCGGGTGTAATTCTCGGTATCTGTTCTGTATGTATGGACTCTATGAAGGAGTTTAGTCCCAGGTTTTGGGGGGGGGGGGGGGGTGAGTCGTCGGGTGCTGTGGTTCTCCTCTGTGGAATGTGTCCATTATACGACATTTGTCACATTTCAGACTCGTGTTGTCACCCTTGCTCTGTTTACAGTACACAGCACACAGTTGCCTGCGCTCACGATGTTCTCCTCATGTCAGATGAAGGTTGGTGAGGTGTCACTATAAAGTTCTTATCTGTGGACAATTATCAGCCTCAGGGGAAGATTATACCGGCAGCAGAGACAGATTACAGTATGTACAGATACATGCACTGTACACAGATCTGTATTATTGTCACCATGCTTCCCCCTTCCCCGTATGACCCCGCTCCTTCCATAATGTCACCTTTATAGATGTAATAAAGCCGTATTTACAGCCCCTGAAAAGGTGAATGTTTAACTAGGACATGTTCACCTGAAGAGAAAAACAGATCCGCTTACATCTATATATCCGCTAATCTCTGCTTTGCTACATCTCCTTATTATGTTCTGGGTGTCCTAAGCGGGTGGCATTCAACGTGGTGTCATCCATCGGCACCTCTAAGTACTGTCTACAAAAGTATCACCTACAGTCCTACACGATCGCCTCTCAACAGGTCTCTAAAGATTTAGAACCATCATAATAAAAAAATGTCAAGGGGGGTGAGGTCAGCAGGGCAGTGTATAGGTGGCAGTAGGACAGAGGATAGGGTCAGCAGTTTGTAGGGCAGAGTACAGAGGCCTTAGTTTGTAGGGCAGACTACAGAGGCCTTAGTTTGTAGAGCAGACTACAGAGACCTTAGTTTGTAGAGCAGACTACAGAACCCTTAGTTTGTAGGGCAGAGTACAGAGGCCTTAGTTTGTAGGGCAGACTACAGAGGCCTTAGTTTGTAGAGCAGACTACAGAGACCTTAGTTTGTAGAGCAGACTACAGAACCCTTAGTTTGTAGGGCAGTGCACAGAGGCCTTAGTTTGTAGGGCAGTGTACAGAGGCCTTAGTTTGTAGGGCAGATGCCTTAGTTTGTAGAGCAGACTACAGAGGCCTTAGTTTGTAGAGCAGACTACAGAGGCCTTAGTTTGTATGGCAGACTACAGAGGCCTTAGCGCAGGGGTCTCAAAGTACCGGCCCGCGGGCCATTTGCGGCCCGCGGACCGGTTTTAAATGGCCCGCAGGCAGGGCGGGTGCCGCGGAAGTGTAGATCGAGGTGCATGAAGAGTAGCGCAGGAAGCGTCTGTCATAAGTTCACTTGTCTCTCATGTCACACTGCTACTCCCCGGCGGCCCCTCCTCTCTTCTCGTCCATCCCCATTTGCTTGTGACATTATCTGAGATGGACGAGAAAAGAGGGGGGGGGGCTGCCAGGGAGTAGCAGCGTGACATGAGAGACAAGTGAACTTCTGACAGACGCTTCCTGCGCTAATCTGCCTTTGAAGAAAACAACAAGTAAATGCTGACCTGTGCCCTGGTGTGCTCTCATGTGCCCTGATGTGCCCTGATTGTGCCCTAATGTGCTCTCATGTGCCCTGATGTGCTTTCATGTGCCCTGATTGTGCCCTGATGTGCTCTCATGTGCCCTGATGTGCTCCCATGTGCCCTGATGTGCTCTGATGTGCTCCCATGTGCCCTGATGTGCTCTCATGTGCCCTCATGTGCCCTCATTGTGCCCTGATGTGCTCTCATGTGCCCCAATGTGCCATGTGCCCTCATGTGCCCCATGTTCCCTCATGTACCCTGATGTGCTGGGCTCTGTACATCAGGGTACCCTGTGCCCTGATGTGCCATGTGCCCTGACCTGATGTGCTGTGCCCTGATGTGCTCTCATGTGCCCCATGTTCCCTGATTGAGCCCTGATGTGCCCTGATATGCCCCATGTGCTCTGATTGTGCCCTGATGTGGCCCATGTACCCTGATGTGCCATGGGGCACATGAGAGCACATCAGGGCACAATCAGGGAACATGGGGCACACCAGGGAACATGGGGCACACCAGGGAACATGGGGCACAGCACATCAGGACAGGGCACATGGCACATCAGGGTACAGGACATGGCACATCAGGGCACAGCACATCAGGACAGGGCACATGGCACATCAGGGTACAGGGCACATGAAACAGCACATCAGGGTACAAAGCCCAGCACATCAGGGTACATGGGTGTGACGGTATTAGAATGATATCCCCGTCGAAGTCTTCCCTTCTTCCCATAAAGAAAATCACCCCAATATTCCACGAGGGTGGATATTCCTGGAATCGCCCAAAAATAAGCCACACATGAGTCAGAGCTTACTGCTGGAACAAGACAGGCTTTGGTATAACACAGAGCTTATATGTGGTTACAACTGTTACAATGACAATCTCCACCCCCTCACACAGTGGGGGGTCTTCAATACAGATCCTTTGAAATAAGGATATCTCTTTGGACTAATCAGTATCTAGCCGGTTCGGCTCCGCTATGTTTAAACTGATCAGACACATTCCTTTATCAATTAACATTTAGAACAATACACACAAGAGAGTCAATTAACTCTTTGAAATAGGGAGCTGGCTGAGGAAGGGTCATTAACATATCAATAGTTTGTTAGCAGAGAAATTAGTCCCACCTGAAACCACCTGTTACACTTAACACACACACACAATATTACTTAGCAGGGAGGATTTAAACTGAAGCATCCTTCACAATGGGGTACCCTGATGTGCCGGGCTTTGTACCCTGATGTGCTGTTTCATGTGCCCTGTACCCTGATGTGCCATGTCCTGTACCCTGATGTGCCCTGTCCTGATGTGCTGTGCCCTGATGTGCTCTCATGTGCCCCATGTTCCCTGATTGTGCCCTGATATGCTCTCATGTGTCCCGGTGTGCTCGTATGTGCCCCATGGGCCCTGATATGCCCCATGTGCCCTGATGTACTCTGATTGTGCCCCATGTACCCTAATGTGGCCCATGTACCCTGATGTGCCATGTGCCCCATGTACCCTGATGTGCTGGGCTTTGTACCCTGATGTGCTGTTTAATGTGCCATGTACCCTGATGTGCCATGTGCCCTGTCCTGATGTGCTGTGCCCTGATGTGCCATGTCCTGTACTGTGCCATGTGCCCTGTCCTGATATGCCCTGCCCTGATGTGCCGTGCACCCTGATGTGGCCTGTTGTGCTGTACCCCTATGTGCTGTGCTCTGATGTGCCCTGTACCCTGATGTGCTGGGCTATGTACCCTGATGTGGGCTGTGCACTCATGTGTGCTGTGCCCTGATGCGCTGTGCACTCATGTGTGCTGTGCCCTGATGTGCTGTACCCTGATGGTGAGTGGTCAGTGTGTAGTGTAGTGGTCAGTGTGCAGTGTAGTGGTCAGGGTTAATAATGCGTTCGCTGACACCAGTACTGTTTTTGAAGTTTGAAAGTTTGCATGCGGCCCCCCATGGGATATGGAAACTTGTCTTGTGGCCCTCAGGTAATTTGAGTTTGAGACCCCTGCCTTAGCGTGTAGGTCGGAGTACAGAGGCCTTAGTTTGTAGGGCAGACTACAGAGGCCTTAGTTTGTAGGGCAGAGTGCAGAGGCCTTAGTTTTTATGGCAGTGTACAGAGGCCTTAGTTTGTAGGAGATTGTACAGAGGCCTTAGTTTGTAGGGCAGAGTACAGAGGCCTTAGTTTGTAAGGCAGAGCACAGATGCCTTAGTTTGTAGGGCAGTGTACAGAGGCCTTAGTTTGTAGGGCAGTGTACAGAGGCCTTAGTTTGTAGGGCAGTGTACAGAGGCCTTAGTTTGTAGGGCAGTGTACAGAGGCCTTATTTTGTAGGGCAGTATACAGAGGCCTTAGTTTGTAGGGCAGCGTAGAGAGGCCTTAGTTTGTAGGGCAGTGTACAGAGGCCTTGGTTTGTAGGGCAGTGTACAGAGGCATTGCTCAGTGATGTCCCGTACCTCTATACTCTGCTCAGTGATGTCCTGTACCTCTGTACTCTGCTCAGTGTTGTCCCGTACCTCTATACTCTGCTCGGTAATGTCCCGTACCTTTATACTCTGCTCGGTGATGTCCTGTACCTCTATACTCTGCTCGGTTATGTCCCGTACCTCTATACTCTGCTCGGTAATGTCCCGTACCTTTATACTCTGCTCTGTGAGGTCCTGTACCTCTATACTCTGCTCGGTGATGTCCCATATCTCTATACTCTGCTCGGTGATGTCCTTTACCTTTAAACTCTTCCCGGTGATGTCCTGTACCTTTATACTCTGCTCAGTGATGTCCCGTACCTCTATACTCTGCTCAGTGATGTCCCGTACCTCTATACTCTGCTCGGCGATGTGCCGTACCTCTATACTCTGCTTGGTGATGTCCCGTACCTTTATACTCTGCTCGGTAATGTCCCGTACCTCTATACTCTGCCTGGTGATGTCCCATACCTTTATACTCTGCTCGATGATGTCCCGTATCTCTATACTCTGCTCGGGGATGTCCTGTATCTCTATACTCTGCTCGGTGATGTCCTGTATCTTTATACTCTGCTCGGTAATGTCCTGTACCTCTATACTAATGCCCGGTGATGTCCCATACCTTTATACTCTGCTCGGTGATGTCCCATATCTCTATACTCTGCCCGGTGATGTCCCGTACCTCTATACTCTGCTCAGTGATGTCCCGTATCTCTATACTCTGCCCGGTGATGTCCCGTACCTTTATACTCTGCTCGGTGATGTCCCGTATCTCTATACTCTGCTCAGTGATGTCCCGTACCTCTATACTCTGCTCAGTGATGTCCCGTACCTCTATACTCTGCTCTGTGATGTCCCGTACCTTTATACTCTGCTCGGTGATGTCCCGTATCTCTATACTCTGCTCGGTGATGTCCCGTACCGCTATACTCTGCTCGGTGATGTCCCATATCTCTATACTCTGCTCGGTGATGTCCTGTACCTTTAAACTCTTCCCGGTGATGTCCTGTACCTTTATACTCTGCTCGGTGATGTCCCGTATCTCTATACTCTGCTCGGTGATGTCCTGTATCTCTATACTCTGCCCGGTGATGTCCCGTACCTTTATACTCTGCTCGGTGATGTCCCGTATCTCTATACTCTGCTCAGTGATGTCCCGTACCTTTTATACTCTGCTCGGTGATGTCCCGTACCTCTATACTCTGCTCGGTGATGTCCCGTACCTCTATACTCTGCTTGGTAATGTCCCGTACCTCTATACTCTGCTCTGTGAGGTCCTGTACCTCTATACTCTGCTTGGTGATGTCCCGTACCTCTATACTCTGCTCGGTAATGTCCCGTACCTTTATACTCTGCTCTGTGAGGTCCTGTACCTCTATACTCTGCTCGGTGATGTCCTGTATCTCTATACTCTGCTCGGTGATGTCCCGTATCTCTATACTCTGCTCGGTGATGTCCTGTACCTCTATACTCTGCCTGGTGATGTCCCATACCTTTATACTCTGCTCGATGATGTCCCGTATCTCTATACTCTGCTCGGGGATGTCCTGTATCTCTATACTCTGCTCGGTGATGTCCCGTATCTTTATACTCTGCTCGGTAATGTCCTGTACCTCTATACTAATGCCCGGTGATGTCCCATACCTTTATACTCTGCTCGGTGATGTCCCATATCTCTATACTCTGCCCGGTGATGTCCCGTACCTCTATACTCTGCTCAGTGATGTCCCGTATCTCTATACTCTGCCCGGTGATGTCCCGTACCTTTATACTCTGCTCGGTGATGTCCTGTATCTCTATACTCTGCTCAGTGATGTCCCGTACCTCTATACTCTGCTCAGTAAAGTCCCGTACCTCTATACTCTGCTCTGTGATGTCCCGTACCTTTATACTCTGCTCGGTGATGTCCCGTATCTCTATACTCTGCTCGGTAATGTCCCGTACCTCTATACTCTGCTCGGTGATGTCCTGTACCTCTATACTCTGCTTGGTAATGTCCCGTACCTCTATACTCTGCTCGGTGATGTCCCGTATCTCTATACTCTGCTCGGTGATGTCCCGTATCTCTATACTCTGCTCGGTGATGTCCCGTACCTCTATACTCTGCCCGGTGATGTCCCGTACCTTTATACTCTGCTTGGTGATGTCCTTTATCTCTATACTCTGCTCGGTGATGTCCCGTACCTCTATACTCTGCTCGATGATGTCCCGTACCTTTATACTCTGCTCAGTGATGTCCCGTACCTCTATACTCTGCCCGGTGATGTCCCGTACCTCTATACACTGCTCAGTGATGTCCCGTACCTTTATACTCTGCTCAGTGATGTCCCGTATCACTATACTCTGCTCGGTGATGTCCCGTATCTCTATACTCTGCTCGGTGATGTCCCGTATCTTTATACTCTGCTCGGTGATGTCCCGTACCTTTATACTCTGCTCGGTGATGTCCCGTATCTCTATACTCTGCTCGGTGATGTCCCGTACCTCTATACTCTGCTCGGTGATGTCCCGTACCTCTATACTCTGCTCGGTGATGTCCCGTACCTTTATACCCTGCTCAGTGATTTCCTGTATCTCTATACTCTGCTCAGTGATGTCCCGTACCTCTATACTCTGCCCGGTGATGTCCTGTATCTCTATACAAATTTTTCTTAATCCTTTTACCCCAGAGGAACACCTAAAATAATGTCCAGGTCTCTGGGAGCCCCCCTACTAAAACCAGTTAATTGAGGGTCAGTTAAAAATTGCCCCTTTGGTGGTCACAGTGGTGGTCAGTAGCTAAGATGCAAACCCACAGTGGTGGTCAGAATGCCAACCTTGCAGATGGCTAAAAAGATCATTGGCGCCATGCTTCTGGCTTTCTTATGGGTTGTTGGTCCTGGAACTATACAGACGTCATCGAGTGGTAAGTCAATCAGCCGCAGTTCAAGGAACACCGAGCAACCTCTGAGGCCCCATACACACGACCGAGTTTCTCGGCAGAATTCAGCCAGAAACTCGATGGGAGCTGTATTCTGCAGAGGAAACCGGTCGTAGGTACACTTTTGGCTAAGGAAACCGACGAGGAACTCGTCGAGCCAAAAAGAGAACATGTTCTCTGTTTCCTCGTTAGTCAATGGGGAAACTTGGCTCGCCGAGATCCTCGGCGGCTTCACAAGGAACTCGACGAGCAAAACGATGTGTTTTGCTCGTCGAGTTTCTCGGACGTGTGTACAGGGCCTAAGGCCGGAATCACACTAGTGCGGTGCGAATTTCAGCTCTCTTATCTCTGCAGAGAGATAAGAGAAGTGTTCAGCAGATTAGCAACGTTTTAGGTGCGAATTTGGAGACCTGGGAGAAGTTACGGGTGAGAGGAGAGTGGGGGAGAGGTGTATTGAGCTGAATGAGAGAAATTCCTGAAGAGAACTGAACACATCTGCGAATCAGCTGCGTACCCATAGAAGATAATGGGCTTGAATTCGCACCTGAGCCGCACCGCAATGCCTAAAAGACACACACGGTTTTACTGCAATGCGCAGTGCGAATGCATCGCACATATGTGAACCAGCCTCATTGAAAACAATGTATTTAGAAATGTTCTGCGTATTGGATGCGGTTTAAGCCGCACTCAATTCGCATAGGTGTGAACCTGGCCGTAAAGAGGGGGTTCACCCTATAAAAACATATTTTTTTCTAGCATTAAATTAAGCATAGTAGCGCGAGCTACAGTATGCCTTTATTTATTTATTTTGCCCCGTACTCACTGCCTAATCCTATAGTGAAGTCTCAGACTCCCCGCGGGGAATGGGCGTTCCTATCCAGAGGGAAGATGATTGACGGCCGGCTCTGGCGCGTCACGCTTTTCCGAAAATAGCCGAAATAGGACTTGGCTCTTCACAGCGCCTGCGCATAGTCCGTATAGCGCCGTGAAGAGCCGAGACCTACTCCGGCTATCTTCGGGGAGCGTGACGTGCCAGAGCCGGCCGTCAATCATCTTCCCTCTGGATAGGAACGCCCATTCCCCGCGGGGAGTCGGAATCTTCAATATAGGATTAAACAGTGAGTACGGGGCAAAAAAATAAAATAAAGGCATACTGTAGCTCGCGCTTAATTTAATGCTAGAATGTTGTTATTGAGGGTGAACCACCGCTTTAAGGAACCTTAGGATTCCACAGAGCCCTGGTTGGGAATGGCTGCGTTTGATCCGTTTGAGGACAATGGGAAATCACAAACAGCAGGGCCTATTTGACTAAGCCTCGAAATTTGCATTCCTACAATCGGCACCTGTTGATCACGTTGTTAGACTTGTGTCACTTATTGACAGGTAAATGTGGCTCTCAGAAATGAGAAGAGGGACATACAACATTCCTGACGGGTCACATTACAGTGATGGAGGACAGAGAAGGTGAGAGTGCCGCCTGCTCAGCCGATGATTGCCGCCGCAGGCGTGAATCTCCCCGCTGTGTACACAGCAATCAGAGATAAGGATCCTGCACTTCATTTAGCTGAACTAATTAAGATATTAGGCTCTGTTATTTTTCTAATGATACGACTAAAGATTCTTTGAACCTTCATTGCCCAGGTTGCTGGGAAACCAGGAAAATAATGTTGAGATAATAAAGATATAACACAAGAGGATACATAATAGAGTAGGAGGACAGGGAATGGCTTCATTACATAGGCTGAAAATACCTTTTGCAACATTAACCACTTCCATACCGGGGGGGGGGGGGCACTTATACACCTTCCCGCCCAGACCAATTTTTAGCTTTCAGCGCTGTTGCACTTTCAATGACAATTGCGCGGTCGTGCTACACTGTACCCAAACTAAATTTTTATCATTTTGTTCCCACAAATAGAGCTTTCTTTTGGTGGTATTTGATCATCTCTGGGATTTTTATTTTCGTTTAAAATATTCTACAGGTTGCATGTGTTTAGTTACAGAGGAGATCTAGGGCTAGAATTATTGCTCTCGCTCTAACGATCGCGGCAATACCTCACATGTGCAGTTTGAACACCGTTTTCATATGCGGGCGCTGCTCACGTATGCGTTCGCTTCTGCACGCAAGCTCGGCGGGACGGGGCACTTTTAATATTTTTTTTCTTATTTATTTTACCTTTTATTTACATTTTATTTACATTTTTTACATTGTTCTTTTTAAAAAAAAATGTGTCACTTTTATTCCTATTACAAGGAATGTAAACATCCCTTGTAATAGAAAAAAGCATGACAGGTCCTCTTATATATGAGATCTGGGGTCAAAAAGACGTCACATCTCATATTTATGGTATGGAGACCGGTGGGGGCCATCTTCCCCTCACTCGTACCAATACCCAGGAAGGAGAAGGACCTGATAGCCTCCGCGGCTAGGGTGACCACGTGTCCCGGATTGGCCGGGACAGTCCGGCATTTTGGAGATTTTTGAGGGTAAAAGTTTGTCGCCATTCCACGAGCGGGCGCAATTTTGAAGCCTGACATGTTGGGTGTTAATTTACTCGCCGTAAAATTATCTTTCACAATATAAAAAAAAACATTGGGCTAACTTTACTGTAGTTTTATTTTCTAATTCAAAAAGTGTTTTTTTTTTTTTTTCAAAAAAAAGTGCGCTTGTAAGACCGCTGCGCAAATACAGTGTGACAGAAAGTATTGCAACGACCGCCATTTTATTCTCTAGGGTGTTAGAAGAAAAACATGTATAATGTTTGTGGGTTCTAAGGAATTTTCTAGCAAAAAAAACTTGTTTTTAACTTGTAAACACAGAGTCTGAAAAACAGGCCCGGGGCTGAAGTTGGTTAAGGAGCAAACTGTCCTCTCGTTGATGATGTTGACGTTGTTTAAAGTTTTTTCAAGCAATAAATCTTAAAAAGACATCCCCTGGACCGTGTTATAGGAGCCAATGTGAATGTCCTAGTGCTTGCGGTGGGGGGCAACCTCTGCCCAGCAGCCCCTGTAGGGGGGTAGCGCTACACACAAGTGACGTGCCATTTTTTTTTACCTTGTTTAGGTGAACCAGATCCATACCCCGTATTCTAATTCAGCCCGTGCTAGCTGTGTTTGTTATTGTAATTTGCTTGGATTGGGGTCAAACTGTTATACAGTAAAACCTTGGTTTGAGAGTAACTTGGTTTGAGAGCGATTTGCAAGACAAGCAAAATGTTTTAATAAATTTTGCCTTGATATCCAAGCGATGTCTTGATATAAGAGTAGCGTCATGTCCAGAGCTTTTTTTTCTCAGAAAATAGGTGCAGGAACTCAACCACGACCCGTTCAGATTTCACAAACAGTAGAAGGGTCTTAAAGGGGCATTAAATACCAGGATTGCATTACATACAGAGTGCAGAGTTCAGGGGGGGTTACACACAGAGTGCAGAGCTGTCACTTGTAAACACAGAAACCAGACTTCTGTGCTTACAAGTGATTGTGGTGAGCGGGAACCAAAGGGTCTGAGCCAGAGGTGAGGGAACTGAGTTCCCCCTGAAAAAAAGCCCTGGTCATGTCACAACTGAGAATAAAAAAGAAGAGAGGAGCCTCTGAGTGTAGCAATATGGTTACATTTAACCACTTAAGACCCGGACCAATATGCAGGTTTAAGGACCTTGCCCCTTTTTGCGATTCGGCACTGCATCGATTTAACTGCCAATTGCGCGGTCGTGCGACGTGGCTCCCAAACAAAATTGGCGTCCTTTTTTTCCCACAAATAGAGGTTTCTTTTGGTGGTATTTGATCACCTCTGCGGTTTTTATTTTTTGTGCTATAAACAAAAATAGAGCGACAATTTTGAAAAAAAAAAAGCAATATTTTGTATTCTTTGCTATAATAAATATCCCCAAAAAATAGATAATTTTTTTTTGTTCCTCAGTTTAGGCCGATACGTATTCTTCTACATATTTTTGTTAAAAAAAATAAAAAACACAATACCGTATATCCTCAAGTATAAGCCGAGATTTTCTGCATATTTTTTGTGTGCTGAAAATGCCCCCCTTGGCTTATACTCGAGTCACCTTTTTGCTCCTGATCTCCCGGAGTTTGGGGCCGTAGGTCCCCTGGACCCCAAACTTGGCACACAAATAGCCCCACTCGTTCTCTACAAGTGTGCAAAGTTTGTTGTCCGGGGGACCTATGGCTGGGGAGCACCGATTTTTCAAATCCGAGCACCCCTTCCATAGACTCCCATATTAAACAGTAATTTCTCCGGTAATTTTGGGGACCCGGTACTGACCGGCCATAGGTCCCCTGGCACACTTGGCACACATGTAGCCCCAGTTCTCCTCTATAAGTGTGCAAAGTTTGCTCTCTGGGGGACCTATGGCCGGGGAGCACCGATTTTTAAAACCCGGGCACCCCTTCTATATCCTCCCATGTTAAAACATAAGTCTAGTCATGGACACAGTGAGACATGGACACAGTGAGGCATGGACACAGTGAGGCATGGGCACAGTGAGGCATGGACACAGTGAGGCATGGGCACAGGGAGGCATGGGCACAGTGAGACATGGGCACAGTGAGGCATGGGCACAGTGAGGCATGGGCACAGTGAGGCATGGGCACAGTGAGACATGGGCACAGTGAGGCATGGACACAGGGAGGCATGGGCACAGGGAGGCATGGGCACAGGGAGGCATGGGCACAGTGAGGCATGGACACAGTGAGGCATGGACACATTGAGGCATGCACATGGACACAGTGAGGCATGGACACATTGAGGCATGCACATGGACACAGTGAGGCATGGACACAGTGAGGCATGGGCACAGTGAGGCATGGGCACAGTGAGGCATGGGCACAGTGAGGCATAGACACATTGAGGCATGCACATGGACACAGTGAGGCATGGACACATTGAGGCATGCAGATGGACACAGTGAAGCACAGTGAGGCATGCAGACGCACACCCAAGGCTTATACTCGAGTCAATACGCTTTCCCATTTTTTTGTGGTAAAATTAGGGCCCTAATTAGTTATATTCGGGTCGGCTTATACTCGAGTATATACGGTAAGTGTATATTGATTGGTTTGCGCAAAAGTTATAGCGTCTACAAAATAGGGGATAGATTTATGGCATTTTTATTATGATTTATTCTTTTATTAGCGAATTTTATCATGACTGCGACATTATGGCGGACACATCGAACACTTTTTTGGGACCATTGTCATTTATACAGAGATCAATGCTATAAAAATGCACCGATTACTGTATAAATGACACTGGCAGATACGGAGTTAAACACTAGGGGGCGATCAAGGGGTTAAAGCAGAGGTCCGCCTAAAAAAATATATTTATATTAAAAGCTAGCAGCTACAAATACTGCAGCTGCTGACTTTTAATAAATGGACACTTACCTGTCCAGGGTGAAAGCGATGTCAGCAGACGAGACTGAGCAATCGCTCGGCTATCGGCTGCCCCCGCCGCCATCCTCGGTGAGGGAATCAGGAAGTGAAGCGTTGTGGTTTCACTACCCGGTTCCCTACTGCGCATGCGCGAGTTGCACAGCGTGTCCTAACTGGTCCCTGCTATCTTCTGGGACCTGTGTGTTTCCCAGAAGACAGCGGGGGAGCGAGAAGTGATGCAGACCCCCGCACATTCTGGGAAGTGGGTGCAAATACCTGTATTATACAGGTATCTGCACCCCCTCCCCCCTGAAAGGTGCCAAATGTGACACCGAAGGGGGGGAGGGTTCCGAAAAGCGGAGGTTCCATTTTTGTGTGGACCTCTGCTTTTTAGGTGTGTCCTAGGGAGTGATTCTAACTGTAGGGGGGATGGTCTCACAACAACATGACAGCGATCACTGCTCACGATGACAGGGAGCAGTCGATCCCTGACAAGTTGCTAGGCAGAACAGGGAAATGCATTGTTTACATAGAAATCTCCCCGTTCTGCCGCTTCTTGACACGATCGCGGGACACCGGCGTACATAGAGTCCACGGGGGGCCCCCGGGCACAGTCACGCAGTATGTGGCGGCCGCGCAGGCACCCACTAGACGGCAAATTAAAGGGGACGTACAGGTACGCCCATTTGCCCACCGCTGCCATTCTGTTGACGAATATCGATGTGCAGCGGTCGGCAAGTGGTTAAGGAAGCAGGACGGAGTATACAGCTCAGCATCACAGGACAGAGTATACAGCTCAGCATCACAGGACAGAGTATACAGCTCAGCATCACAGGACAGAGTATGCAGCTCAGCATCACAATACAGAGTATACAGCTCAGCATCACAGGACAGAGTATACAGCTCAGCATCACAGGACAGAGTATACAGCTCAGCATCACAGGACAGAGTATGCAGCTCAGCATCACAATACAGAGTATACAGCTCAGCATCACAGGACAGAGTATACAGCTCAGCATCACAGGACAGAGTATACAGCTCAGCATCACAGGACAGAGTATACAGCTCAGCATCACAGGACAGAGTATACAGCTCAGCATCACAGGACAGAGTATACAGCTCAGCATCACAGGACAGAGTATATAGCTCAGCATCACAGGACAGAGTATATAGCTCAGCATCACGGGACAGAGTATACAGCTCAGCTTCACAGGACAGAGTATACAGCCCCAGCATCACAGGACAGAGTATACAGCCCCAGGATCACAGGACAGAGTATATAGCTCAGCATCACAGGACAGAGTATACAACCCCAGAATTACAGGACAGAGTATACAGCCCCAGCATCACAGGACAGAGTATACAGCTCAGCATCACAGGACAGAGTATACAGCCCCAGAATCACAGGACAGAGTATACAGCCCCAGCATCACAGGACAGAGTATACAGCTCAGCATCACAGGACGGAGTATACAGCCCCAGAATCACAGGACAGAGTATACAGCCCCAGAATCACAGGACAGAGTATACAGCTCAGCATCACATGACAGAGTATACAGCCCCAGCATCACAGGACAGAGTATACAGCCCCAAAATCACAGGACAGAGTATACAGCTCAGCATCACAGGACAGAGTATACAGCCCCAGCATCACAGGACAGAGTATACAGCCCCAAAATCACAGGACAGAGTATACAGCTCAGCATCACAGGACAGAGTATACAGCTCAGCATCACAGGACAGAGTATACAGCCCCAGCATCACAGGACAGAGTATACAGCCCCAAAATCACAGGACAGAGTATACAGCTCAGCATCACAGGACAGAGTATACAGGCCCAAAATCACAGGACAGAGTATATTGCTCAGCATCACAGAATTGTCATGTGTACCAGTTTATCAATGCCTCTGTGTTCACTATTAGTAAATATCCACCCAAAAACCTACATAAACCCCACTGACCAGAGATGCCAGAGAGACCCTTGAGAGATTCTGCAAGAAGGCGCCGCTCGGGTCATTAGTTCCATCCACGGAGTCGCCGCGTCTTTTCCAGTTTCGAACTGGCACAGTGAAACCGGAAGGGATGCAGCGGCTCTGAGGAAAGCACCACCCATGTCCTACGGCGGTGCCAATAGAATACCGACAACAAGGACAATGACTGGGAGTGTTGCAGCGCATTGCTTTGGGCTACAAGGACTCCCAAAAGCAGCCAAATGAAGCATCTCACCTCAATCACATGGTTGCATAGACGTCACGCTGTCCATAGTGCACTGTGTCCGGCGCCCATTCACAGCGCAGTTAAAGGATGTTTTTTCTTTCTTTTTTTTTAAAAGAAACTGTATTTATTTATTTTATTTTTTCTATTTTTTGGTGACTAGCTTTGGGGAGGGGGGGGGGGGGGGTTGGCCCCCGTGCGCCCCCTATGGACAGGCCGCCACTGCCCCCCCAGGAAACTCAAGAGGGACCTGGTTGAGTAAAATCTGGGCTTGATAATGGCTGTGAAAAATACCAAAGTTAATTACAT
This sequence comes from Rana temporaria, assembly GCF_905171775.1. Lineage (NCBI taxonomy): Eukaryota > Metazoa > Chordata > Amphibia > Anura > Ranidae > Rana > Rana temporaria. The sequence continues at coordinate 482,736,898 of NC_053491.1, read as the reverse complement.
TCCTCCCACGATTTTTTATAACTTAGGATTTTATTGACTCAAAACGTGCAATTAAGTGCGGCTTTACAACAGTATAACTTCGAAATGTAGCAATTTATGATCCTTATCAGGTACTATAAACTTAAGGTCTAGGAACACGGTCACAAATAAAATATAATACCTTTTAATACAATTCTAGAAAAACTGCCAAAAAAGGCAAAGGCATACAATAAAAAGCTTGGATATATTAATTAATAGCGAAATCACAAATAACAATATATCATAAAAAGTTATTTATATTGCACTAGATGCCACATAGGACATTTAAGATGAGACGTACTATACTATAAAGCAGTGGTCTCCAAACTGCGGCCCTGGGGCCATATGTGACCCTTTGCTTGGTTTTATCCGGCCCTTTGGGTGCTTTTTTATTCATTGGCACCAATGATGGGGCAGAATTCCTCCCAATGACACCAATGATGGGGCAGAATTCCTCCCAATGACACCAATGATGGGGAAGAATTCCTCCCAATGATGGAGCAGAATTCCTCCCTATGATGGTGCAGAATTCCTCCCAATGACACCAATGATGGGGCAGAATTCCTCCCAATGATGGGGCAGAATTCCTCCCAATGACACCAATGATGGGGTAGAATTCCTCCCAATGATGGGGCAGAATTCCTCCCAATGATGGGGCAGAATTCCTCCCAATGACACCAATGATAGGGCAGAATTCCTCCCAATGATGGGGCAGAATTCCTCCCAATGATGGTGCAGATTTCTCCCAATGACACCAATGATGGGGCAGAATTCCTCCCAATAATGGGGCAGAATTCCTTCCAATGATAGGGCAGAATTCCTCCCACTGATGGGGCAGAATTCCTCCCAATGATGGGGCATATTCCTCCCAATGATGGGGCAGAATTCCTCCCAATGATAGGGCAGAATTCCTCCCAATGATGGGACAGAATTCCTCCCAATGATGGGGCATATTCCTCCCAATGATGGGGCAGAATTCCTCCCAATGATAGGGCAGAATTCCTCCCAATGATGGGGCAGAATTCCTCCCAATGACACCAATGATATTGCAGAATTCCTCCCAATGATAGGGCAGAATTCCTCCCAATGATGGGACAGAATTCCTCCCAGTGATAGGGCAGAATTCCTCCCAATGATGGGGCATATTCCTCCCAATGATGGGGCAGAATTCTTCCCAATGATAGGGCAGAATTCCTCCCAATGACACCAATGATAGGGCAGAATTCCTCCCAATGATGGGGCATATTCCTCCCAATGATGGGGCAGAATTTCTCCCAATGATAGGGAAGAATTCTTCTCAATTATAGGGCAGAATTCCTCCCAATGACAACAATGATAGGGCAGAATTGCTCCCAATGATGGGGCAGAATTCCTCCCAATGACACCAATGATACGGCAGAATTCCTCCCAATGCTGGGGCATATTCCTCCCAATGATGGGGCAGAATTCCTCCCAATGACACCAATGATACGGCAGAATTCCTCTCAGTGATGAGGCAGAATTCCTCCCAGTGATGGGGCAGAATTCCTCCCAGAGATGGGGCAGAATTTCTCCCAGTGATGGGGCAGAATTTCTCCCAATGACACCAATGATGGGATCCAATGACACCAAAGATGGGGGATTTTGCACTCCTGATGGCCACAATCCGGCCCTTTGTTTAGAAAGTTTGGAGACCCCTGCTATAAAGCATAAGATCTTGTTGAACGAAGTCCATCAGGCCTGGCACACTGGGCATTTGACTGTGTCTTTTTTCCTGACTCTCTCGCCCTGCCAACAATGTTATCTTATCAGCAGCGCAGGGGGCGGGAGGAGCTGGAGATCTGCACAGAGAGCGTAGCGTCTTTTCCAGATCTGAAGCTCCTTCCGCACGATACCCTGCTGATAGGAGGACATTGTCCTGATAGGATGACATCCAGACCCTGGAGAGGACACACAGGCTGAATTCTTCCTCTGCCCTCCTGAAGGGAAGACTGTGCAGGGGAGGGACAGAGAGTAAAAGGGGGCACTGTGCTCTGCTAGAAAAGGGGGGGGGCATGACTGCAAGGGGCACTGTGATGGGGGGGGCTGTGACTGTTAGGGGGCACTGTAATGTAAAGGGGCACTGTGATATAAATGGGACTGCACTGTAAATGGGCACTGTAATCAATTCAGTGCCCCTTTACAGTGAAGTCCCCTTCATATCACAGTACCCCTTTACATTATCCCATCACCAACCGCCCCAGCGGAATGCCCCAGTCTGGCCCTGTAGTCCATGAACCAAAACCACTCTGTGGTGCGTCCATCATAAAAAAAAGCCTTATCAACAAAAAAGTGAATCCTGAAATGACAGCACAAGAGTGCTTTGGTCTTTCTCCAAAAAGAAAGGGTCTCCATATTGACACAGAAAAGCACTCTAGCCCACCTAGCAGAAGCCGAAAAGACTCCGATCCTTGGAGATCAGTCCACCAAGATGGTTCACCAAGTACCTGGTAAAGGGCTCTCCTAAACAGAGGCCTCCAGTTATGGAGACTTAAGACTAAGTTTGCCCACTTACAAAGAAATGAAGGGTCTATCATTTTTTTCATTGGTGTATTTTATATGATAGAGACAGAATATCAACCAAAAATCCAGAAAAATCACATGATACAGATGTTATAAATGGAGTAAAATAAGTATTTGATCCACAAGCAAAACATGACTTAGTAGTTGGTGGAGAAACCCTTGTTGGGAAGCACAGAGGTCAGACGTTTCTTGTAGTTGGTGATCAGGTTTACACACATCTCAGGAGGGATTTTGGTCTCCACTCTTCTCTACAGATCTTCTCTGAATCCTAAAGGTTTCTTGGCTGTCGCTTGGCTACTCGAAGTTTCAGCTCCTCTATAATTTTTTTTTGTAGGATTAAGGTCTGGAAACTTGGTAGGTCACTCTATGAGCCTAATGTGCTTCTTCTTGAGCCACTCCTTTGTTGCCTTGGCGGTATGTTTTGGGTCATTGTCATGCTGGAAGACCCGTCCATGACCCATCTTCAGTGTTCTGGCTGAGGGAAGAAGGTTCTCATCCAAGATCTTACAATACATGGCCCCGTCCATTGGCCTTTCAATGCTGCAAAGTCGGTGTAAGAGAGTCACTAGTTTCCTCCCGATGCGCACCAATGCGCGTGCTCACGGGCGCCCGCAGTTGCTTGGGCGCACCAATGCACGTGCGCAATGCACGCCGTGCACGCGCAGGAGCGCGTCCCTGACGCCAATTGGCCTTGACCCCAGACTCTTGCTGAATGGTCTTCAGCTGTTTCCGAATATACTGTACCCTGCTATTACCTGCCTGATACCTGTTGCTGAACCTGGCTTGCCCTTGACCCTGATCCTGGACTCTGCTGCTCTTCTGACTTCTGGCTCCTGATCCTGGCTATCCGTTTGACCTTGCTTCTGCCTGCTGCTTGTACCCGGCTGTCCGCCAGTTACCAGACCCGGCTTCCCTTGTGACCTTGCTTCTGCCTGCTGCCTTGTACCCTGCTGTCCGCCTGTTACCAGACCTGGCTATCCTGAGACCCTGCTTCTGCTTCCAGTATTGCTCCTCATCCGCTTCCAGGCACCTGCGACTACAGTTCTGCAATCTGCTGCGCCTTCCAGCTGCATTTCCTAGTCTGACGGTCCTTCTACTTATCCAGGCAAGCATCATCTGCTACAGGTTCCCGGGTCCATATCCACAGGCACTCTTGTTCCTCCTGTCCCTCGGTTCCCTCTGTTCCACCTCCAGTGGGACCTGGGCTGGAGATACAAGAGAGGCCGACCTCGTCACTTCAGTCTCCTCTCAGGTACGTGACAGTCGGCCTGTACCTTTAGCAGAGAAACAACCCCAAAGCATCACGTCTCCCCCTCCGTGTGTGACTGTAGGGATGGTGTTCTTAGGGTCATAGTCACCATTTTTCTTCCTCCAAAAACGATGAGTTGAGTTAATGCCAAAGAGCTCAATTGTGGCCTCATCTGACCCCAGCACTTTCTCCCAACGGGTACTTTAACTGACAATTGCGCGGTCGTGCGGCGTGGCTCCCAGACAAAATTGCCGTCCTCTGCGGTTTTAATTTTTTGCGCTATAAACAAAAATAGAGCGATAATTTTGAGGAAAAAAAATCATTATTTTTAACTTTTAGCTATAATAAATACCCCCCAAAAATATATAAAAAAAAAAAAATCTTCAGTTTAGGCCGATACGTATTCTTCTAAATATTTTTGGTAAAAAAAAAAATAAGCGTTTATTGATTGGTTTGCGCAAAAGTTATAGCGTCTATAAAATAGTGGGATAGTTTTATGGCATTTCTATTAATAGTGTTTTTTTTTTACTAGTAATGGCGGCGATCAGCGATTTTCATCATGACTGCGACATTATGGCGGACACATCGGACACTTTTGACACCATTTGACACCATTTTGGAACCATTCACATTTATACAGCGATCAGTCGTATAAAAATGCACTGATTACTGTAAAGATGGCACTGGCAGGGAAGGGGTTACCCTGTAGGGGGCGCTGAAGGGCTTTAGTGTGACATTGGGAGTGATTCTAACTGTTAGGGGGCGTGTCTACGAGTGACATGTCGCTGATCGCTGCTCCCGATGAGAGGGAGCATTTGATCGGTGACATGTCACTAGGAAGAACGGGGAGATGTTGTGTTTACAATGAAATCTCCCCGTTTTTCAGCTCCGTGACCCGATCGCGGGAGCCCCCGGCGGACATCAAGTCCACGGGTCCCGTGGAGCTCGCGAACGGGGTTGTGAGAGCGCCTCAGCCGGCGCGTACGCAACCACACCGCGGCAAATTAAAGGGGACGTACCTGTACGCCCATCTGCCCAGCCGTGCCATTCTGTCGATTCTGCGTGCGGCGGTCCTTAAGCGGTTAAACTTTTAAAACTTACAATAGAAAGTCTCAAGTCTAAAAGCAGTAATATTTGAATGCAGAGGCAATTATTTAAAGTGATAAAGATACATATATACATTTATTTAACCACTTAACAACCGAGGACGTCCATGGAGGTCCTCGACTTTGTGCGGTGATATCTGAATGATGGGGCAGCTACAGGCATCATTCAGATATCACCGTCTTCAGCGCACGATAAGAACGATCAAAGTGGCAGTTCCACCGCTTGATCATTCTTATAGGCAGCGGGAGGGGACGTCCACCCCCCCCCCTCCCGCCGCCATCCGGTGCTTCTCCGGGGCTCTCCCGTGCCATCGGGGGCCTGGAGAGCGAATCGGTCGGCACTGGCTGGGAAGCATAGAGATAACCGGTGACCAGATGACCGTCGGAGGCCCGGGCGCGACGCTTTGACGTCACGCCCGGGTACCCGGAAGTAAACAAAGCCGCAATCGCGGCTGTCGGCATGAGATCGGTGAATGTTTTTTCACAATCTCATGCTTGTAAGCCTGGAGGAGAGATGTGGGTCTTATTGACTCCGCATCTCTCCATAAAGAGGACCTGTCACAGTGATTCCTATTACAAGGGATGTTTACATTCCTTGTAATAGGAATAAAATCGATTAAAAAAAATGTAAAAAAAAAAAAGTGTAAAAAAATAAAATTAAGTAAAATAACAATTTAATTTAATTTAATTTATTTTTTAAAACGCCCCTGTCCCCGGTTGCTCACGCTCAGAAGCGAACACACATGCAAGTCCCGCCCACATATGTAAACGCCGTGAGGTATCGTCGCGTACGTTAGAGCGTGTGCAACAATTCTAGCACTAGACCTCCTCTGTAACTCGAAAATAGTAACCTGTAAAAAAATTTAAAGCGTCGCCTATGGAGATTTTTAAGTACCGAAGTTTGGAGCCATTCCATGAGTGTGCACAATATTAAAGCGTGACATGTTAGGTATCTATTTACTCGGCGTAACTTCATCTTTCACATTATACAAAAAAAATTGGGCTATCTTTACTGTTTTGTTATTTTTTAATTCATAAAACCGTTTTTTCCCCAAAAAAAGGCGTTTGAAAAATTATTGCGCAAATACCGTGCGAGAAAAAAGTTGCAATGACCGCCATTTTATTCCCTAGGGTGTCTGCTAAAAAAAATGTATAATGTTTGGGGGTTCTGATTAATTTTCTAGCAAAACAAATTTGATTTTTACATGAAGGAGAGAAGGGCCAAAATAGGCCCGATGGGCAAGTGGTTAATCCTACAGATACAACCGGCCCATAATGCTGATGCGGCCCCCAATGAAATAGAGTTGGACACCCCTGCTCTAATGTCTATGGTTAGTAGAAGATAAAGTAAAGGCGCCTTGTTTTACGAGTTGGAGACATGAGACTACAGAAGCCAACCATGCCGAAAAACTCTTATAGCCAGATTCACGTAGACCTGCCTAACGTTAGGCAGGCGTAGAGTATCTCATATACGCTACGCCGGCGTAAGTTAGAGAGGCAAGTGCTGTATTCACAAAGCACTTGCATCCTAAGTTACGGCGGCGTAGCGTAAATGTGCCGGCGTCAGCGCGCCTAATTCAAATTGTGAAGAGGTGGGCGTGTTTTATGGTAATGAATCGTGACCCGACGTGATTGACGTTTTGAACGAACGGCGCATGCGCCGTCCGTGGACGTATCCCAGTGCGCATGCTCCAAATTACGCCGCAAAGACTCGACGTGAACGTAAATTACGCCCAGCCCCATTCACGGACAACTTACGCAAACTACGTAAAAATTTAAAAATTCGACGCGGGTCCCACGTCCGTAATTAAAGCGGTTGTAAACCGCATAAACTTTTTTTTTTTTTTCAAACCTGCAAGGCAAAAGGCATAATCAGCTAGTATGCACTGCATACTGGCTGATTATGAAATACTTACCTCGGAACGAGGTGAAGAACACTTACCTGGTCCACGCCGAGCGAGATGTCATCTTGCTCTGGCGTGTTTTCTGGGTATCGCCGCTCCAGCGCTGTGATTGGCTGGAGTGGCGATGACGTCACTCCCGCGTGTGCGGGAGATTTAAATTCGGCAAGGTCCGGCGGCTGCCGGTCCTTTCGCGGTGGATTCCCCCCTGCGCATGCGCCGCTGCAATCAGCGGCGCATTGCGAGGGGAATATCTCCTAAACCGTACAGGTTTAGGAGATATTACCTACAGGTAAGCCTCATTATAGGCTTACCTGTAGGTAAAAGTGAAAAAAGTGGGTTTACAACCACTTTAACATTGGCTGCGCCACCTTTTTGGTGGAATATCTTTACGCCTGAAAACGCCGACGGGCAAGCGTACGTTCGTGAATAGGCGTATCTCGCTGATTTACGCATTCTAGGCGTAAATCTGCGTACACGCCCCTAGCGGCCGGCGTAAATAGACAGCTAAGATACGACGGCGCCGGCGGTCGTATCTTAGCTACCTTTAAGTGTATCTCAATTTGAGAATACACTTAAATATACGACGGCGCAGATTCGGAGTTACGACGGCGTATCTACTGATACGCCGGCGTAACTCTACGTGAATCTGGCTATTACAGGTTAATGGGCTAAGTGCCATGATAAGATCAGCTCAGACCCCCCCCATTGTCTATGTTTGCAGCCTCCCCATTGTATACAGAGAACACAATACCCGAGAGGGATCATTCCACCTTACAACCCATTCTTCATCTGGAAACTCAAACACCCCTCCTGAGAGGGTCATAGAAAGTGTCATTAACACGGGACAATCCATGTCATACAACCCGGGAATGGAGGACCAATCCACCAACAACAACAGTGAAAGTGCCATGAATGGGACCGTAAAAGGTGATTGATGGGGCCGTCATATCGAGGACTTTACAAGAGAACCTCCCCGATCAGTCATCAGATAGAGGAAGACAAGCGTATCCTCAAAGTCACACCTAAAACAGAACAGCGACTAATAGAAGATTCATGACAATAAAAATATCACCTTTATGCCAACTGATCCCAAAAACTGACCCCAGGATGGTCCATTGTGCGGCTTTAGTGGGGATAGTAGATAGTGTAATGATTATAAAAAAGAAAGATGAGCAAAGCTACCTCTACCACACTGTGTTGTAAGTGTGAGTGTCCCAGTTATTTACACATTATCACTTCCTCTAATAAGGGGAACACTGGCGTAGCCAATAACAGGCATATACAAAAGAAAGGTTGTTGCCCCAACAGGTAGACCAAGAGGTGGTGACCCCTGGGACAACCAAGAGGCTACTATGACAGTGACGGACAATCTGTGTAGTAAAAAATTAAGTTTAATAAATAGTTTATAATGTACATAATATATATGATACACATGGGACAATGATACAATTATGATACTGAAAAGCTAAATTAGCTATAGTGATAACCTATATAAGTTGACTGGCCACAAAACATGCACGTATGAGGCTAGTTCATATTACGTGCATCAAACAGCACAATGAAGACACAAACAATGACAAACATACAGGACAAAAATAACAGTGGCAGTCCGGACGCCAAGTGAGAAACTTTTGCTGCCAAATCTAATCGGAAATCCGATATGGTATGTATGGCGGATGGCCTTGTATATAATTGGAGAGAATTGGCAGCAAGAGTACCCCTGCAGTGGATAACTAAAGTACACAGATCTAGATTGGATGGAGGACTTAATCTTGCATCTATGAACCTGATGGCAAAGTCAGTGAAGGTTCACATATGTAGTGAAGTATGGGCTTGCGCTTAAAATAAATCTATAACTTGAAAAAAAGTTAGAAAAAATTGTAGATGATGAAAGTTCATCTAGGCTGCCCTGCTTGCAAGATGGGTATATAATGCTGTTCCTATTTAGGATTGCTAAGACTCCAATGTGTGAAGCGGTTTGATGCAGGATTTGATGAAGGGGTTTTATATGCTATCACTGCAGTTCTATGTTATAGGCTTCCATATTTCAGCATAATATGTGGGAACAGGGTAATGGAACGGTCTTACCGGCACAGTTCACTAGTTCACCAAGATCCGGAGTCCGTTGGCTACTGGCTGCCTCCTTGCTATTGTGTGATGCAGTCGCTGCAGTTGGCGTCTGTAAACTGTCAGATACGCCAGTATACAACAGCATACATGGAGGATGGTACCGCCGTGCCGTCCGGTTATGTGATGCTGTTCCCGCTGGTCTGCTGAGCTGACAGATCCAGCTAGATGCTTCTGGAAGTGGTCTGTGTGTGGCTTCAGTGCGCACCAAGGGTTTAGTGCTTCCCGGTATTCATCTGGAGCATCCGCTCACTTTCGTTCCCGCAGGTCGCCGCTTCGGTTTCCCACTGCTATGGGGCATGGAGAGGGTGGCGTCCGGAGCCGTGATGACGTCAACGCGTTTCGTAGTGTTGATACGTAACTTCGTCTGGACGGTGGGAGACAGGCGTGCGTCGCTCCTTTATATGCTATCGGCGCACGCCTGTCTCCCATTGATTTGAAGAGTAGAAAAATACGGAGTTCCGCTAGATAGACTTGGGTGTCATTTCAGTGCTGAATGCCTCAATCCAATCTGACAAGCACACATAAAGCCCTACACATATAACAAGACATACATAAAATTACTGTGTAAGTATATTGAATAACAAATAGAAATTAGCAACTATATCTCTCATGATTCACAGAGACCATCTAAGTGAAATAGAAAAACTTAAACAATAAGAGTCCCCAGGTATATATGGTGTTTAACCAAATAATACAATTTAATTTAATTTGAAGGGGGAATAATATATTATGGGTGACCCTACTTAGTGAATGCTTATGATGAGATCGCGACTCTGCATATGTAATTTTTGTTTCTGGTGCTCCGTACAGGGCCCATATTCCAAAAGGGGGCTGTAAAGGACCCTATATGGACTGACAGCAGAGAAAGTCTGGAAGACCAAGAGATGTAGTGTATAAAGTATAGGTGAAAAATCAGCTCGGGAAGGCAGACATAGGCGATTATGTCAAAGCGAGTCTTGACAGAAGGAGACGGAAAAGGAAAGAGGGGGGATAGTAGAAGAACATGTACTTATACGTCCTCCTGCGATATTAGAGACAAGAGCAGAGAGAGGGGGTTCACGTCCCATGGGGCGTATAGTATGTATGCCATGCAGTATGTATTTTGTTCTACAAGGCTGATATACATATGTGCTGAGGACAAGACCCGGTTAATATATACAAGACTAGATCATAATATAATAAGGATTTGATCGGGAGAGGGGGGGGGAAAAAAGAAAATGGAAACTGACAGTTTACTGGTCCAGAAAGGGTTGCATGCTTAGTTCAGTGTTCATGCCAAGAGGCATGAGAGTTTTAAGGGTGAAGATCCACCACTTTTCTTTCTGGAGAAGTATCCTGTCAAAGTCACCCCTTCTCGTGGGCAGATGCAGGGCATATATGCCCTTAATCTTCATTCCATCCGGTTTGCCTTGATGGAATTCCGCAAAATGCTGTGCTACCGGACTCTCCTGTTTAGGTTCTCTGTCCCTATCTTTCTCTTTTTTGATTTCTCGCAGGTGCTCGCCTATTCGAGTTCTAAGTTGCCTTTTGGTTTTCCCTATGTACATCTTTTTACAGGGACATGTTATCATGTAGATAACTCGTTCGGTCGAACAGTTAATGAGATCCCTGATTTCGTACTCTTTGGATCCAGTAGCATCCATAAATGTGCGTGTTCTGTCAACGAAAGGACAGACTTGACATCTCGTACAGGGGAACATACCCAAACTTCGTGGGTACTCAGACAGCCACGTTTTGTTGGGCTGTCTGACATATTCGGATTGGACCAGGATATCGCCCAGATTTTTCGCTCTACGGGCCACCATTTTTGGGCGCTCACCGACAATGTCTGCTAAGCTTCTATTGCTGGTGAGGATACCCCAATGTTTGGAAAGTATTTCTCTTACCTTGTCCCATTGGGAGCCAAAGGTAGTAATCAGCCTCACTGGTCCACTCTCACCTTTTTGGTTGGTGTTACTGTCATGTGGTTTTTTAGAAAGAAGACTTTTTCTACTGCGTGCAGCTACTTTTCGTTTCGCTGTCTTGATTTGTCGGTGAGAATACCCTCTTTCCCGAAATCTTGCGTACAGTTCTTTTCCTTCTATTTGAAAGGTGGAGTTTTCCGAGCAGTTACGTTTGATCCTGATGAATTCCCCCATTGGGATCCCGTTTTTCTGCCATTGTGGATGGTGGCTTTCCGCCTGTAACAAGGTGTTTGCTGCGGTATCTTTCCTGTAAGTGCTTGTACAGATCCTACCGTGTTTTAAGCCTATTTTTAGGTCCAGAAAGGAGATTTGGACTCTATCAAAGGTGTAAGTGAGTCTGATATTTCGTTCATTTACATTCAACTCTTTGATGAAGTCATGGAGGTTCTCAATGTCGCCCTTCCAGATCACAAATACGTCGTCAATGTATCGTAGCCAAGTGTGTACATGACCACGATACATTGTAGAGTTATAGACATCCCTTTCTTCCCAAAGGCCCAGATGCAGGCATGCATAGGCCGGGGCCCATGCTGCCCCCATGGAGGTTCCCTTGATCTGCTGGTAGAAGTGTGAGGCAAATTGGAAATAGTTGTGACGTAGTGCAAACTCTAGAAGGTCCAAAAGAAATTCGTTTTGTTGTCCCAATAGTGGGAAACATTTATTCAGGAAGAACCTTACAGCATCAATCCCCACTTGATGTGGGATTGAAGTATAGAGTGACTCTACGTCAATTCCAATTAACCACACTTCACCCTCATCGACTTGTATTTCAGATATTTTGGACAGTACATCACGGGTATCCTGGACATATGAACTTAGTCCATGGACCATCTCCTTTAGTAGGCAGTCCAAATATCCACCGATTCCGTTCCATTACCCTGTTCCCACATATTATGCTGAAATATGGAAGCCTATAACATAGAACTGCAGTGATAGCATATAAAACCCCTTCATCAAATCCTGCATCAAACCGCTTCACACATTGGAGTCTTAGCAATCCTAAATAGGAACAGCATTATATACCCATCTTGCAAGCAGGGCAGCCTAGATGAACTTTCATCATCTACAATTTTTTCTAACTTTTTTTCAAGTTATAGATTTATTTTAAGCGCAAGCCCATACTTCACTACATATGTGAACCTTCACTGACTTTGCCATCAGGTTCATAGATGCAAGATTAAGTCCTCCATCCAATCTAGATCTGTGTACTTTAGTTATCCACTGCAGGGGTACTCTTGCTGCCAATTCTCTCCAATTATATACAAGGCCATCCGCCATACATACCATATCGGATTTCCGATTAGATTTGGCAGCAAAAGTTTCTCACTTGGCGTCCGGACTGCCACTGTTATTTTTGTCCTGTATGTTTGTCATTGTTTGTGTCTTCATTGTGCTGTTTGATGCACGTAATATGAACTAGCCTCATACGTGCATGTTTTGTGGCCAGTCAACTTATATAGGTTATCACTATAGCTAATTTAGCTTTTCAGTATCATAATTGTATCATTGTCCCATGTGTATCATATATATTATGTACATTATAAACTATTTATTAAACTTAATTTTTTACTACACAGATTGTCCGTCACTGTCATAGTAGCCTCTTGGTTGTCCCAGGGGTCACCACCTCTTGGTCTACCTGTTGGGGCAACAACCTTTCTTTTGTATATAGATAGTGTAATGATGCAATGTTCTCTGTACAGCACTGCGGTATATGTCAGAGCAATATCCAATTTTATAATAATAATAGTGCGTGAATGTGGGAGGACATTAGAGTGTAAGCTCCTCTGGTGCAGAGACTGATGTGACCGGCTCAGTGTTCTCTCTACAGCACTGCGGTATATGTCAGAGTGTGACTGTGGGGGGGGGGGGGTCATTAGAGTGTAAGCTCCTCTGGTGCAGAGACTGATGTGTGAGTGTAAGCTCCTTAAAGGGGAGTTCCAGCCATTTGTATGTTTATTAAAAGTCAGCAGCAACAAAAAGTGTAGCTGCTGGCTTTTAATAAACAGGCACTTACCTGCTCCAGCGCTCCAGCGACGCGCCGGCCGGGGCTCCGCTCCTCTCCCCCCCTCCCCGGCCGGCGTCTTCATCTTCAGTGTGGGCACCCGGCCGTGACAGCTTTCGGCTTCACGGCCGGGCACCCACTGCGCATGCGCGAGCGGCGCGGCACTGCGCATGCGCGAGCGGCGCGGCCCGGCGCCGCGCCGTGTAATTGGCCAGGAGGTCGCCTAGGACCTGTGACGTGTCCTAGGCGATCGCCTACAGCAGCCACTTCCTGAAGGCGATTAAGCTTAGTCGCCTACAGGAAGGAGGAAGTGGGACAGGAAGTCCCACTCGTGCTGAAGCCCCCACTCCCCCCCCAAAAAAATTACATGCCAAATGTGGCATGTAAGGGGGAGAGGAGTGGGTTAAGAGGAAGTTCCAAATTTGGGTGGAACTCCTCTTTAATGCCTCCCCAACATGAAATATGTGAACCCCCAACAGTTCTATTTAAGAGGCCTTGCCTCCCCAACATGAAAATGCCTTTATACGCACATGAACTTTAATGACATCCCAGGGTTCAATATTGAGTTGGCCCCGCCCTTTGCAGCTATAACAGCTTCAACTCTTCTGGGAAGGCCGTCCACAAGGTTTAGGAGTGCGTCTATGGGAATGTTTGACCATTCTTCCAGAAGAGCATTTGTGAGGTCAGGCACTGATGTTGATCGAGAAGGCCTTGCTCACAGTCTCCGCTCCAATTCATTCCAAAGATGTTCTATCGGGTTGAGGTCAGGACTCTGTGCAGGCCAGTCAAGTTCCTCCACCCCAAACTCGCTCATCCATGTCTTTATGGACCTTGCTTTGTGCCCTGGTGCGCAGTCATGTTGGAACAGGAAGAGGCCGTCACCAAACTGTTCCCACAAAGTTGGGAGCATGAAATTGTCCAAAATGGCTTGGTATGCTGACGCCTTAAGAGTTCCCTTCACTGGAACTAAGGGGCCAAACCCTACTACTTTAAGAACCATTGCCCCCCCCCCCAACATTAAATATAAACCCTGACAGTTCTACTTTAAGAGGCAATGTCTGCCCAACATGAAACATGTGCATCACCAACAGTTCTACTTTAGGAGACATTGCCCCCCAATATGAAACATGTCCACCCCTCCAACAGTTCTACTTTAGGAGACATTGCCCCCCAATATGAAACATGTCCACCCCTCCAACAGTTCTACTTTAGGAGACATTGCCCCCAATATGAAACATGTCCACCCCTCCAACAGTTATACTTTAGGAGACATTGCCCCCCAATATGAAACATGTCCACCCCTCCAACAGTTCTACTTTAGGAGACATTGCCCCCCAATATGAAACATGTCCACCCCTCCAACAGTTCTACTTTAGGAGACATTGCCCCCCAATATGAAACATGTCCACCCCTCCAACAGTTCTACTTTAGGAGACATTGCCCCCCAATATGAAACATGTCCACCCCTCCAACAGTTCTACTTTAGGAGACATTGCCCCCCAATATGAAACATGTCCACCCCTCCAACAGTTCTACTTTAGGAGACATTGCCCCCCAATATGAAACATGTCCACCCCTCCAACAGTTCTACTTTAGGAGACATTGCCCCCCAATATGAAACATATCCACCCCTCCAACAGTTCTACTTTAGGAGACATTGCCCCCCAATATGAAACATGTCCACCCTCCAACAGTTCTACTTTAGGAGACATTTCCCCCCAATATGAAACATGTCCACCCCTCCAACAATTCTACTTTAGGATACATTGCCCCCCAATATGAAACATGTCTACCCCCAACAGTTCTACTTTAGGAGACATTGCCCCCCAATATGAAACATGTCCACCCCTCCAACAGTTCTACTTTAGGAGACATTGCCCCCCAATATGAAACATGTGCATCACCAACAGTTCTACTTTAGGAGACATTGCCCCCCAATATGAAACATGTCCACCCCTCCAACAGTTCTACTTTAGGAGACATTGCCCCCCAATATGAAACATGTCCACCCCTCCAACAGTTCTACTTTAGGAGACATTGCCCCCCAATATGAAACATGTCCACCCCTCCAACAGTTCTACTTTAGGAGACATTGCCCCCCCCAATATGAAACATGTCCACCCCCCAACAGTTCTACTTTAGGAGACATTGCCCCCACAATATGAAACATGTCCACCCCCCAACAGTTCTACTTTAGGAGACATTGCCCCCCCCCCATATGAAACATGTCCACCCCCCAACAGTTCTAATTTAGGAGACATTGCCCCCCAATATGAAACATGTCCACCCCTCCAACAGTTCTACTTTAGGAGACATTGCCCCCCAATATGAAACATGTCCACCCCTCCAACAGTTCTACTTTAGGAGACATTGCCCCCCAATATGAAATATGTCCACCCCCCAACAGTTCTACTTTAGGAGACATTGCCCCCCAATATGAAACATATCCACCCCTCCAACAGTTCTACTTTAGGAGACATTGCCCCCCAATATGAAACATGTCCACCCCCAACAGTTCTACTTTAGGAGACATTTCCCCCCAATATGAAACATATCCACCCCTCCTACAGTTCTACTTTAGGAGACACTGCCCCCCAATATGAAACATATCCACCCCTCCAACAGTTCTACTTTAGGAGACATTGCCCCCCAATATGAAACATGTCCACCCTCCAACAGTTCTACTTTAGGAGACATTGCCCCCCAATATGAAACATGTCCACCCCTCCAACAATTCTACTTTAGGATACATTGCCCCCCAATATGAAACATGTCCACCCCCAACAGTTCTACTTTAGGAGACATTGCCCCCCAATATGAAACATGTCCACCCCTCCAACAGTTCTACTTTAGGAGACATTGCCCCCCAATATGAAACATGTCCACCCTCCAACAGTTCTACTTTAAGAGACATTCCCCCCCAATATGAAACATGTCCACCCCTCCAACAGTTCTACTTTAGGAGACATTGCCCCCCAATATGAAACATGTCCACCCCTCCAACAGTTCTACTTTAGGAGACATTGCCCCCCAATATGAAACATGTCCACCCCTTCAACAGTTCTACTTTAGGAGACATTGCCCCCCAATATGAAACATGTCCACCCCTCCAACAGTTCTACTTTAGGAGACATTGCCCCCCAATATGAAACATGTCCACCCCCCAACAGTTCTACTTTAGGAGACATTGCCCCCCAATATGAAACATGTCTACCCCTCCAACAGTTCTACTTTAGGAGACATTGCCCCCCAATATGAAACATGTCCACCCCTCCAACAGTTCTACTTTAGGAGACATTGCCCCCCAATATGAAACATGTGCACCCCCGACAGTCCTACTTTAAGAGGCAATGCCACCTCAACAAAAAATATGTCCACTCTCAACAGTTCTATGCCACCCCCCAACATGTAAGTTGGAAGTCCCCCTCCCCCCCCGACATTTTTATTGTAAGAGGAAAAGTCTCCTCAACATGAAACATATGCATCCCCAACAGTTCTACTTTAGGAGACATTGCCCCCCAATATGAAATATGCCCACCCCTCCAACATATCCTTTAACCTCCCTGGCGGTCTTCCCGAGACTGACACGGGGTTAGATTTTCTTGCTACTATCGGTAACCCCGTGTCAGTCACGGGCTTGCCTCGCTAGATCCACAGGCACTTTTTACTTACCTTGTCCCTGGATCCAGCGATGCCACCGCGCTGTGTGAGCGAGCGGGACCTCGCTCGATTCACATAGTGCCTCCGTGTGACGCCGATCTCCGTTCCCTGCGACGTTACGACGCACGGGGACGGAGAACGGCGCCAAATTCAAAAACGTAAACAAACACTATACACACAGTATACTGTAATCTTATAGATTACAGTACTGTATGTAAAAAAACACACCCCCCCTGTCCCTAGTGGTCTGCCCAGTGTCCTGCATGTCATTTTATATAATAAAAACCTTTTTTTCTCCCTGCAAACTGTAGATTGTCCATAGCAACCAAAAGTGTCCCTTTATGTCAAAAATAGTTTTAGATCAGCTAAAAAACAGCGATAATAAATTATAATCACTTGCAGAATTGTGCGATAGCGATTTGTGGGGAAATTCGTCATAAAAAAATAAAAGTAACGACAGCGACAATTCTGCAACTGAGCAAATTTCAGTGATTTTGATTTGATTACATTATTGAATAATTTTTATTATAATTATATTATTATTTGTTATAATTATTTATAATTATTTATTATATTATAATTTATAATTTTGTTTTTAAAAAAATGTAATACACGGGATGCCTATTAGAATCTTGTTTGGTCAGATTTAAGTGAGTTATTTCTAAAAATTACAGACCTACAATATAAAACGCCAAATTTCCTTGCAAATAATGGTACCGCTTTTAGCATGTTTTTTCTGAAAGAATCATACCGCCAGGGAGGTTAAGTAGAATTTCCTAATATTTCTTTCACGAGTAAGAATGAAATGATCCACATCCGGTACATGTCCGGTCACTTAAGTGAGTAAGGCTATAGGGGGTTGGCGTCTTTCCATTTATTTTGGAAGGAGAGGACAAGATCCTCCATATAATAAAAGTCTAAAACTTAACATAACCAGAGTGAGACCATAGGGGGGGGGGGGGGTGTTGGAATATTTCCATTTATTTGGGGAGGAAAGGACTAGGTCCTCCATATAGTAAACATCTACAACTTTATATAATCAGAGTCAGACCATAGGGGTAGGCGGGGTTGGCACTTTTCCATTTATTTTGGGAGGAGATGATAAGGTCCTCCATATAGCAAATGTGTACAACTTTACGTAACTACCGTGAGACCGTTGGGGGGGGGGGGGGTTTGGTGTCTTTCCATTTTTTTTGGAAGGAGAGAATTAGGTTCTCCATGTAGCAACTATCTACAAATTTACGTAACCAGAGTGAGACCATTGGGGGAGTTGGCATCTTTCCATTTATTTTCGGGGGAGAGGATTAGGTCCTCCATATAGTAAATGTCTACAACTTTTCATAACTACCGTGAGACCATGGGGGGGGGGTTGGCGTCTTTCAAATTATTTTGGGAGGAAATTATTAGATCCTCCATATAGTAAATATTTTCAACTTTATATAACCAGAGTGAGACCATAGGGGCAGGGGGGTTGGCGTCTTTCCATTTATCTTGGGAGGAGAGGATGAGGTCCTCCATATAGCAAATGTCTACAACTTAATGTAATCAGAGTGAGACTGATAGGGGAGTTGGTGTATTTCCATTTATTTTGGGAGGAGAGGATTAGGTCCTCCATATAGTAAATATCTACAACTTTATATAACCAGAGTGAGACCATAGGGGCATGGGGGTTGGCGTCTTTCCATATATTTTGGGAGGAGAGGATAAGGTCCTCCATATAGTAAATGTCTACAACGTTACATAACCAGAGTGAGACTGTAGGGGGGCATGGGGGTTGGCGTCTTTCCATTTATTTTGGGAGGAGAGGATAAGGTCCTCCATATCGTAAATATCTACAACTTTACATAACCAGAGTGAGACCATAGGGACAGGGGGGTTGGCGTCTTTCCATTTATTTCGGGAGGAGAAGATAAGGTCCTCCATATCGTAAATATCTACAACTTTACATAACCAGAGTAAGACCATAGGGACAGGGGGTTGGCATCTTTCCATTTATTTCATTTATTTTGGGAGGAGAAGATAAGGTCCTCCATATAGTAAATGTCTACAAATTTACATAACCATGGGGGTATAGGGAAGTTGGTGTATTTCTATTCATTTTGGAAGGAAAGGATTAGGTCCTCCATATGGTAAATATCTACAACTTTATATAACCAGAGTGAGACCGTAGGGGGGAAGGGGGTTGATGTCTTTCCATTTTAGGGGACTTCAGGATTTAGCTGCGTTAAAGAGATGGTAGAGAATTTATTTCACCTTCCTTTTTGGTGGTACTCGTGGAGTAGAGTAGTAGAAAGAAAGCCGGGTCGTCCGGTAGAGTGGAATCTTTTGAGAGATCCCCGTGTTTCCATTCTTTAACAGATTTCAGTTTTTGTAGTGGGAGTGATCTAGGCATGAAGAAACCCGATCTCATCTACGGTAATGTGAAGGTGAGACTTGACATATTTGGCCTATATTTACTCAACACAACCTCATCTTTTACATTTCCTAGGAAATGTGCTGATTGTATCTTGTTCATGTCTTCTGCTCAAATATCATGTGAGTAAAAAAAAAAACTGCAACTGCCATGATTTTATGATTGTTTTTGAGGATTTCGACTTCTTACCAGCTATGTAACGCCTATGTACATTGAGAGGGTGGGCCTTAATGCCCATTTTCTATATGCACTGTGCAATATTCATCAATGGAGGTCCAAGGTTTCTGAGCTGAGAGGGCGCTCCCAACACAGTGACTGAGTTCCAGCAGATAGCTTTTGGTCTCTATTTATGCTGGGGGGGGGACAATTTATGATTGGGAGTGACTAATTATGACTGGGAAGGAGTGCGCTCCCAGCACAGTGACTGAGTTGCCGCAGACAGCTCTTGATCTCTATGTAGGATTGGGAGGGACTGTCACCAGTGGCGTCACTAGGGAGGCTAGAGGGGGCTATAGCCCCCCCCCCAACATTATACTGTCCCCTCCAATTAACATAAATGGACACTGGGATCAGTCTGGAATGCAGGGGACAGGGATGGACTGAGCTGCTGTAGCGTTGGCTCCGTCTCCTCCTCCACCTGACTCCATTTCTGGCCACTGGTTGCTAGAGCCACCTGGCGTCTAACAACCAGTGATTGGGAGTGACTGTCGCCAGTGGCTTCACTAGGGGGGCCATGCCTCCCCCCAACATTATACTGTGCCCTCCATGTGCCCCCCCAATTAAAATAAATGTACACTGGGACCAGTCTGGAATGCAGGGGACAGGGATGGACTGAGCCTCTGTAGCACTGGCTCCGGCTCCTCCTCCACCTGACTCCATTCCTGGCCACTGGTTGCTAGAGCCACCTGGCGTCTAACAACCAGTGATTGGGAGGGACTGTGGACAGTGGCATCACTAGGGGGGCCAGAGGGTGCCATGCCCCCCCAACATTATACTGTGCCCCCCATGCGCCACCCAATTAAAATAAACGGACACTGGAACCAGTCTGGAATGCAGGGGACAGGGATGGACTGAGCCGCTGTAGCGCTGGCTCCGGCTCCTCCTCCACCTGACTCCATTCCTGGCCACTGGTTGCTAGAGCCACCTGGCGTCTAACAACCAGTGATTGGGAAGGACTGTCGCCAGTGGTGTCACTAGGGGGGCCAAAGGGGGCCATGGCCCCCAACATTATACTGTCCCCCCCATGTGCCCCCCCAGTTAAAATAAACGGACACTGGGACCAGTCTGGAATGCAGGGGACAGGGATGGACTGAGCCTCTGTAGCGCTGGCTCCAGCTCCTCCTCCACCTGACTCCATTCCTGGCCACTGGTTGCTAAAGCCGCCTGGCATCTAACTACCAGTGACATCAGAACCCTCATTAGTAGTTCTCTCTCCCCTCCCTCCTCTCTCGCACGCGATGGGTGAGGAGATGCATCCGATCTGTTCTTTCTCTCTCCCCAGTCTGTCGCTAAGACAAACTTCTGTCCAGTCTCCCGGTGTAAAGACCTACATAAAGGGCTGCCAGGGAGGGGTAGGAAGGGGTCGGGTATTGCATTGTATTTTAGCACGTGTGTGAAAAGTAAAATAAATATGGTCCCGGCAGGGTTGGTGTTTTGTTTCCAGTTGCAGAGCTTTGATTGGCTCCTCCTTTCCTCAGCTCTGCAATGCAGGGGGCTTTTAGGATATATCAGTGATTGGATAGTGTAGAGGTTTCTCTTCTTTTTCTTATATCTTCCTGAATTTTTTATAATATTTAATAACTATATAGTAAAAATCTATTTCCACACCTGAACAGCAAGCAAGCTTGACCAAAATCCTCACCTTCTTCTGTCCCGTAGGCACCCAAAGCAAGACATTCCAGGCAGGGCCGTTTGAAGGAATTTGGGGGCCCCAAGCAAAATGGGGTCCCCCGAGCACCCCCCCCCCCGCATGCAAAGCCTACGTTAACGCTACACAATTTTTTTTCTATTCTTACCTCCCCTTCTTCCCTGTAGGCTGTCGCTGTAGCGTGGCCAAGCTCCTCTTCCCCCTGCCGCTTCCCCAGTCCCCTATCAGATAGTGCCCGGGCCGGGTACCGTGCGTGGTACAGGAGATTCAGTTTCCTGTCTTCCCGGCCGGACTGAAAGGAAGTGAGCACTCAGTGTGCACTTACTGTCAGTCCGGCCGGGAACAGGAAACTGAATCTCCTGTACCACGCACGGTACCCAGCCAGACTGACAGGACTCCAGGTGGAAGGAAGAGGAGCTCGGCCACGCTACATCCTGGGAAGGGGAAGTTGGGGGCCCCAGGCCAGCTCTGGGCCCCAAGCAATTGTTTGTTTTGCCTGTCCTGTAGCGACGGGCCTTATTCCAGTGCAATGTTCCAGTCCTTTCTGGAGGTTCCGTCTTTTATAAGTCATTCCGTCGTTCACATGGTTGTAATAATGAAGGACATTGCTTAGGGAAGATCTGAGTACAGTTACAAAGTCCGCTGGAAGTTGCAGCTCCAATTCGCTGGCTCTGCCAATATTTTTTAATAGCCATTTTTTTTTTCCTGTGAAACACAAACACGTGATCCTCTTGTACTGTTGTATGAAAATTCTTCTACAATACATAAAACCTTCGCTGATAAAAGAACAAGACATGACAGCATTAACTAGAAAAGGGGTTAGTAGGTCACATGGCATGTGAAATGCAGAAACTGCCAATTAAAACCTGACCTCAGGTCTTCCCTTCAGTTCTTACACAGTTATGGGTCCTATCCCTGTTTTCAAGTGCGAGTTTCGAGATAGTAAGAGCTCTGCTGACACATATTCAGTTGCAAATGAAATAGAGCACTTATGTCATGTGTACAGGTCAGTTCCTGAGGACTCACTCTGGCTACGTAAAGTTGATGACATTTACTACAAGTGGGACAAAACCCCTCCTGAGATGTGTGCAGGGCCGGATTCCAGACAAGGCCAACAAGGCCAGGCCTCGGGGCGGCAGTGGGTGCAGGGGCGGCACTGTGGCTGAGAGGAGAGGACACTTTCACTTTCATTTCGGGAGTTCCCCCTGTCATGCGGATGGTGAGAGGAGAGAAAACAGAGGGAAGAGGAGGTGAGATGATTCTCGGCAGCAGTACCCCCCCTCCCGGTTCTCAATGTCATTTTGTCATTTTTGGCAGCAACACCCCCAAGGTTCTCAGTGTCATTTTCGGCAGTACCAATCCCAGTCCCCCACCCCCCCTCCGCTTCTCAATGCATCTCAGTATCCTGCCGAAAAAGTCCCCCGGCGGATAATGTCCCCCCTGTACTGTGTAGACGAGGACGGCTTCGAAGGACCCCGCCTTTGGGCGGCAAAGGGAGTAAATCCGGGCCTGGATGTGTGCAAACCTGGTGGCCAACTACAAGAAACGTCTGACCTCTGTGATTGCCAACAAGGGTTTTGCCACCAAGTACTAAGTCGTGTTTTGCGTAAATTCAAATACTTATTTCGCTCATTATACTTTTTTGAAATGCGTTGGAAAGAAGCCAACTCCCCCTATGGTCTCACTCTGGTTACATACATTTGTAGACATTGGGCCAGATTCAGGTAGGATAGCAGATCTTTATATTGGCGTAACGTATGTCATTTACGTTATGCCGCCGCAAGTTTTTCAGGCAAGTGCTTTATTCACAAAGCACTTGCCTGTAAAGTTGAGGCGGTGTAGCGAAATCACCCGGCAGGTAGGGGGCGTGTATCATTTTAATCAAGCGCGTCCCCGCGCCGAACGAACTGCGCATACGCCGGCCGCGACTGAATCCCAGTGCGCATGCTCCAAATCACGTCGCTAATTGTCAATGAATGTGACGTGAGCGTAACTTACGCCCAGCTCAATTGTGAATCGGCTTACGCAAACAACGTAAATTACGTCTGTCCCGACGTCCATACTTAACATTGGCTGCGCCTCACTATAGCAGGGGTAACGTTACGCCGGGCATAAGTCTTACGCAAACGACATAAACAGATACGCCGGCCTGGCGTACGTTCGTGAATCGGCTTTTTTGCTCATTTGCATATTTAACAACGGGAACGCCACCTAGCGGCCAGCGTAAATATGCATCTAAGATACGATGGTGTAAGTGCCTTACGCCGGTCGTATCTTAGCAACATTTAAGCGTATCTCATTATGAGCATACGCTTAAATTTGCGCGGGCTCACATTAGGACTTACGACGGTGTATCTACTGATACGCCCGTCGTAAGTCTTTCTGAATCTGGCCCATTTACTATATGGAGGACCTTATCCTCTCCTCCCAAGATGAATGAAAAAACGCCATCCCCCTACAATCTCACTCTGGTTACGTAAATTTGTAGACATTTATTATATGGAGGACCTTATCCTCTCCTCCCAAAATTAATGGAAAGATGCCAACCCCCCTACAACGGTCTCACTCTGGTTACGTAAAGTTGTAGACATTTGGAGGACCTTATCCTCTCCTCCCAAAATTAATGGAAAGAGGCCAACCCCCTACAATCTCATTGTGGTTACATAAATTTGTAGACATTAAAGTGGAGGTTCACCCTAAAAAATATTTTTTAACATTAGAGCCAGCATAGTAAGGGCATATACTTTTGGTAGGTTTTTTTTTCTCCGTACTTACCTTTATATTCTGATTTGGTCCAGGGCTTCCGCGTTCTGATGACTCCGGGACTGGGCGTTCCTATCCCTGCCTCAGGGTTCCGATGACTGCGGGACTGGGCGTTCCTATCCCTGCCTCAGGGTTCCGATGACTGCGGGACTGGGCGTTCCTATCCTTCGGTTTGATGATTGACGGCTTGTGAAACAGGTGACCTGTCGCACAACGCGCGTCACCAGATTTCCGGAAATAGCCAAGCTGGGAGTCGGCACTATACAGCGCCTGCGCCCGCCGTGTAGAGCTGACTGCGCAGGCGCCGTATAGTCCCGACTTGCAGCTCGGCTATTTCCCGACATCTGGTGATGCGCGTTATGCGACAGGTCACCTGTTTCACAAGCCGTCAATCATCCAACGGAAGGATAGGAACGCCCAGTCCTGCAGTCATCGGAACCCGGAAGCCCTGGAGAAAAAACAGAATGTAAAGGTATGTACGGAGAAAAAAAAAACGCCGAATGTAAATGCCCTTACTATGCTGGCTCTAATGTGTGTAAAATTTAAAAAAAAAAATTGTTGGGTGAACCTCTGCTTTAATTATATGGGGGACCTTATCCTCTCCTCCCAAATAAATGAAAAGATGCCAACCCCCCTACAGTCTCACTCTGAGTGAGTGAGTGAGTGAGTGAGTGAGTGAGTGAGAAACTTATATAGCGCAACACATGCGAACTAAATCGCCTCTGGGCGCTTAGTATGCATTCCCTAAGTGAACTTTTTGCTCTCAGAAGAGATGGGTTTTGATCTTTCTTCTGAAGGCCAAGTGGTTCACCTCCAATCGGATGGTGGTTGGTAGAGCGTTCCACAGTCTAGGTCCTTGGACCGCAAATCTTCTTTCTCCTTTGGACTTGTATCTGGCTTTGGGTATCTGGAGTAGATTTTGGTTAGTGGATCGCAGAACGTGATTGGGTTTGTGGGCTTTTATTTTTTTACATAGATATTGGGGGGCATTTCCTTGGATACATTTATGCGTTAGGCAGAGTGCTTTAAAGGTGATTCTGTCTTTTACTGGGAGCCAATGAAAGGATCTCAGAGAAGGTGAGATTGATTCCAATGGTTTTTTCACTAGTCGAGCGGCCGTATTTTGAACAACTTGCAGACGAGTGATTTGGTATTTGGGGAGTCAGAGATAGAGGGCATTTGCATAGTCAAGTCTGGAGTTGATAATTGTACCCACCACGACTGCTATGTCTTCTTTTGGGATAAAGGTCGTGAGTCTGCGTAGTAGAATGACCCTATTTGTGCATCCATTGTCATGTTGGTGTCGACAATATAGACTTTTGACTTTGGTGCTAGGGGTGATGGTTTTACCCAGGATGTGTGGGGGTGTCCATGTTGTTGCTGGATGATTTTTCCGGTTGGCGTGAAACAGGAGAAGTTCTGTTTTTGAGCCGTTGAGTTTAAGATAACTCTGGTTACATAAAGTTGTAGACATTTGGATGACCTTATCCTCTCCTCCCAAACTAAATGGAAAGATGCCAATTACCCCTACGGTCTTACTCGGGTTACGTAAAGTTGTAGACATGTGCTTTATGAAGGACCTTATCCTCTCCTCCCAAAATTAATGGAAAGAGGCCAACCCCACCTACGATCTCATTCTGGTTATATAAATATGTAGACATTTATTATATGGAGGACCTTATCTTCTCCTCCCAAATAAATGGAAAGATGCCAACCCCCCTACAACGGTCTCACTCTGGTTACGTAAAGTTGTAGACATTTGGAGGACCTTATCCTCTCCTCCCAGAATAAATGGAAAGACGCAAACCCCCCTATGGTCTCACTCGGGTTGCGTAAATTTGTAGACATTTATTATATGGAGGACCTTATCCTCTCCTCCCAAATAAATGGAAAGATGCCAACCCCCCTACGGTCTCACTCTGGTTACCTAAAGTTGTAGACATTTACTATATGGAGAACCTTATCCTTTCCTCCAAAACTTTATGGAAAGAGGCCAACCCCCCTACAGTCTCACTCTGGTTACATAAAGTTGTAGACATTTGGAGGACCTTATCCTTTTCTTTCCAAAATAAATGGAAAGACGCCAACCCCACTATGGCCCTCACTCTGGTTACATAAAGTCGTAGACATGTGCTTTATGAAGGACCATATCCTCTCCTCCCAAAATTAATGGAAAGAGGCCAACCCCCCTACGGTCTCATTCTGGTTACGTAAATTTGTAGATATTTGTTATATGGAGGACCTTATCCTCTCCCCCCAAAATGTATTCAAAGATGCCAACCCCCCTACGATCTAATTTTGGTTTACGTAAATTTTTATGGAGGACCTTATCCTCTCCTCCCAAATAAATGGAAAGATGCCACCCCCCCCCCTACGATCTCACTCTGGTTACGTAAAGTTGTAGAAATGTACTATATGGGGGACCTTATCCTCTCCTCCCAAAATAAATGAAAATACGCCAACCTCCCTATGGTCTCACTCTGGTTACATAAAGTTGTAGACGCATGCTTTATGAAGGACCTTATCCTCTCCTCCCAAAATAAATGGAAAGATTCCAACCCCCCAACGGTCTCACTCATGTTACATAAAGTTGTAGACATTTGCTATATGGAGAACCTTATCCTCTCCTCCCAAAATAAATGGAAAGATTCCAACACCCCTACGATCTGTATCTGGTTACATGCATATGTAGATATTTACTATATGGAGGACCTTATCCTCTCCTCCAAAAATAAATGGAAAGACGCCAAGCCCTCCCCCAATAGTCTCACTCTGGTTAAGTAAAGTTGAAGACATTTTGCTAGATGAAGGACCTTATCCTCTCCCCCCAAAAAAAACAATGCCTTCAAGAAGACCTTGTTCTACTGGCTAGACTTCACATTCTCTGAGAAAGGTAAGGCTTACTTGATTCTGCTCCCCATGGGATCCGCCACCCCAGGTCTATTCTCGCCACCGTCCACCAACCCCCCCCCCCCCTTTTTTTTTTATTCCTTTCCCCTTTTTCCGCAACACACTCAGCACCCCCCCTTCCACTTCACTTAAATAATTTGTTCCGTCCCCATATGGCCGATCTCTCTCCAATTTTCCCACATACTGGCCATTTTTAATCCCCCTCCACTATTATTTGTTATTTTACTCTTAAAACATTTGAGTTATCTTTGATTGTATCTCGAATTTATGTACATGTTCTGTACATTTTAGTTTTGTATACCTCTGAAAAAAATGTGTGATCACCAATGTAAGGCGCATTCTTCCCACTGATCACCAATATAAATGTCCCTTACATTGGTGATCAGTGAGAAGAATGTCCTTACATTGGTGATCAGTGAGAAGAATGTTCCTTACATTGGTGATCAGTGGGAAGAATGTCCCTTACATTGGTAATCAGTGGGAAGAATGTTCCTTACATTGGTAATCAGTGGGAAGAATGCTCCTTACATTGGTGATCAGTAGGAAGAATGTTCCTTACATTGGTGATCAGTGGGAAGAATGTTCCTTACATTGGTGATCAGTGAGAAGAATGTTCCTTACATTGGTGGTCAGTGGGAAGAATGTTCCTTACATTGGTGATCAGTGAGAAGAATGCCCCTTACATTGGTGGTCAGTGGGAAGAATGTTCCTTACATTGGTGGTCAGTGGGAAGAATGTTTCTTACATTGGTGATCAGTGAGAAGAATGTTCCTTACATTGGTGATCAGTGAGAAGAATGCTCCTTACATTGGTGATCAGTGGGAAGAATGTTCCTTACATTGGTGATCAGTGGGAAGAATGCTCCTTACATTGGTGATCAGTGGGAAGAATGTTCCTTACATTGGTGATCAGTGGGAAGAATGTTCCTTACATTGGTGATCAGTGGGAAGAATGTTCCTTACATTGGTGATCAGTGGGAAGAATGTTCCTTACATTGGTGATCAGTGGGAAGAATGTTCCTTACATTGGTGATCAGTGGGAAGAATGTTCCTTACATTGGTGATCAGTGGGAAGAATGTTCCTTACATTGGTGATCAGTGGGAAGAATGTTCCTTACATTGGTGATCAGTGGGAAGAATGTTCCTTACATTGGTGATCAGTGGGAAGAATGTTCCTTACATTGGTGATCAGTGGGAAGAATGTTCCTTACATTGGTGATCAGTGGGAAGAATGTTCCTTACATTGGTGATCAGTGGGAAGAATGTTCCTTACATTGGTGATCAGTGGGAAGAATGTTCCTTACATTGGTGATCAGTGGGAAGAATGTTCCTTACATTGGTGATCAGTGGGAAGAATGTTCCTTACATTGGTGATCAGTGGGAAGAATGCCCCTTACATTGGTGATCAGTGGGAAGAATGCCCCTTACATTGGTGATCAGTGGGAAGAATGTTCCGTACGTTTGTGGTCAGTGGGAAGAATGCCCCTTACATTGGTGATCAGTGGGAAGAATGCCCCTTACATTGGTGATCAGTGGGAAGAATGTTCCGTACGTTTGTGGTCAGTGGTTATTTATTTGAGAGGCAAAAATGTCTCCATGCTCATGGAACCCCAGCAACCTCTGGGGGAACCCTGGGGAAGGTTGCTCCAGTGGCTCTCTGCACAGCAGCAATCGTGGTGCTGGACAGATGCTTCACTAAAGAGGTACACCGACAGTCTACCACTGTCATAGGAAGGAACAGTTAAGCACAAGCACTAGGCGGCACAAATTACCACTTTATTCTTCATGGACAATTCTAATCTAAACACAGAGACAAGTTTTATAAAACTCTAACCCACAATAATAAGAACTTACATTGAGCCAATTTTCTAAAAACGGAATTTCCGGTAAATGACCTGGGAGGACATGCGGCTTTGGCACCTGTGCAGAGTTTGCTGGAATTCTCACTTCTAGTTAAATTCTTATCTTCAAGGAAAATTTCTCCCCCCCCCCCCCTCTATGTAGACAGAGATGACAAACAATCAGTGTTGTGATTGCACACACACACTCGGTGTCTCTAATTCCTGGACTGTGCTGGGCAGGGCTGGCAGGTGTGGCTGCAATCTAGATATCTCGGTATATAAAGATGAGCAGAGCCACATTCCACATTTCTGTATGGCCACCATGACTCAAGTCAGGTTGGAGGAGCCCAATGGGATGGAGCAGAAGACGGAGATGGTGGAGTTGCCGGAGAGGAAGAAGAGAGGGGAGAGCAACGCCGAGAGCGAAATGACGGAGAGCGAGGCCTATTCCTACAACCCCAAGGAGAAGGAGAACCAGAGCACCGTCCTCCTGATCTGGTCCCGATTCCTGACCTGTATGAGGCGTAAGTACAGCCAAACTAGTTTTATTTATATATATTTTTGGTTTCAAATTATTTTCATTTATATTTATTTTCATTTCTATTTTATGTATTTTTTAATTTAGATTTATTTTTATGTTTTTGTTTATTTAGATTTATTTTCGTTTCTATTTATATGTTTTTTTATTTAGATTTATTTTTATGTATTATTTTACATTTAGATTTATTTTTATTTCTAATTTTCTTTATTTAGATTAGTTTTTATACATTTTTTTTATTTAGATTTATTTTCATTTCTATTTATGTTTTTTTTTATTTAGATTTATTTTTATGCATTTTTTTTATTTAGATTTGTTTTTCTTTTAATTTAGATTTATTTTTTCATGTATTTTTTTACATTTCTATTTATATGTATTTTTTTATTTTTATTTATTTTTATGTATTTCGTTTTACATTTAGCTTTATTTTTATTTCTATTAATATGTATCTTGTTTTTATTTCGATTTATTTTTATTTCTATTTATATGTATTTTTTTTAACTTAGACTTTTTTTATTTAGATTTATTTTCAATTCTATTTATATTTATTTTTTTATTTAGATTTATTTAAATTTTTATTTATATGTATCTTGTTTTTTATTTAGATTTTTTTTATTTCTTTTTATATGTATCTTGTTTTTATTTAGATTTATTTTTATTTATATGTATTTTGTTTTAAGTTAGACTTTTTTTTAATTTAGACCTTTTTTTTATTATTTAGATTTATTTTCAATTCTATTTATATGTATTTTTTTTTATTTAGATTGATTTTCAATTCTATTTATATGTATTTTTTTATTTAATTTATTTTTATGTATTTTTTTTATTTTAGATTTATATTCATTTTTATTTATACAGTAAAACCTTGGTTTGCGAGCATAATTCATTCCAGAAACATGCTTGTAATCCAAAGCACTTGTATATCAAAGCATTTTTTTTACAGGGTATAAAAGAGAAGAGAGGCGCCTCTAAGTGTAGCAATATGTTGCTAAATGTTGTACCTTCATTGGATGTAACCATATTGCTACACTTAGAAGCTCCTCTCTTCTCTTTTATACCCAGTTGTGACATGACGCTGCTCTTATATCAAGACATCGCTTGTATATCAAGGCAACATTTATTAAAACCTTTTGCTTGTCTTGCAAAACGCTCTCAAACCAAGTTACTCTTAAACCAAGGTTTTAGTGTATATATCTTGGACCATATTCTCAAAGAATTTACGCCGGCGTATCAGTAGATACGCCGACGTAAGTCCGAATCTAAGGCCGTCGTATGTTTAAGTGTATTTTCAAACTGAGATACACTTAAACATGCCTAAGCCAGCGCCGTTGTATCTTAGGCTGCAATATCTACGCTGACCGCTAGGTGGCGTTTTCTTTGCGGTCAGCGTAGAATATGCAAATGACTAGTCACGCCGATTCTCTAACGTCTGCTTGCCCATCGTAGTGGTTTTACGTTGTTTCCGTAAGCGATACGCGGCGTAAAGATAAACATGCCCCCTAGGTGGCGTACTCAATGTTAAGTATGGCCGTCGTTCCCGCGTCGAAATTTGAAAAATTAACGTCGTTTGCGTAAGTCGTCCGTGAATGCCGATGGACGCCATTTACGTTCCGTGAGACGTCATTTAGCGCAATGCACGTCGGGTAATTTACCCGACGGAGCATGCGCATTACAATCGGCGCGGGAGCGCGCCTAATTTAAATGATCCACGCCCCCTACCAGGATCATTTGAATTAGGAGTGCTTGCGCGGGTGGACTTTACGCTACGCCGCCGCAAGTTTACAGGTAAGTGGTTTGGGAATCAGGCACTTGCCAGTTAAACCTGCGGCGGAGTAACGTAAAGGACATACGTTACGCCGCCGGAGATCTCTAAGAATATGGCCCTGTGTTTTTATTTAGATTTATTTTTATTTATATTTATATGTATCTTGTTTTTATTTAGATTTATTTTCATTTTTATTAGACAGTAGAGTCGGGGTGGGGGGAGGGGGGGAGGCATTTACAAGTATAGCATGCCTATCATACTAAAAATACTCTGTAGAATAAGGACGACGATTGTCCTTTCTGATGAATTCCTGATCAGAATGATATCAATGTACTTGGGGGTTGCAACATATAACACTGATGTGATGGGCACCCTTGTTGTACAGATGTCATGTTATGTGGGGGGGGGGGATAAAAATGTCACAAAATGAAAAAGATCGGCACAAGGGGGGGCAGAAATATACACAGAGCAGGTGCAACTATAAGGGGCTCTTTCACACTTCCTTTGGTCTCTGAAGAGTGATCCACGTTTGGATTTCTTTTCAAAGAGGATGTGCAGAGCAGCCGCATGCACCTGAGTGGGTCTGCGCTCACCATGCCCACCCAAAGCAACAAGGGGTATAATTCCTACAGCAGCTGAGAAGCAAGCATTGTGGCATATGCAACCCCCCCAGCTAAAGGGGAAGGATGGGGGGGGGGTAAAAACACGGCTCAACCATAGTGTTTTACCAACCCCCTCAACCACTAGTGTGCATAAGCCCTTAGGATTTTTCACAACCCTTTTTGGTGTGTTGTGTTTTAGGCACATTACGGCTAAACTCTAAACATGCAGGACTTTTTTATTATTATTATTATTATAACTATTATTATTATTATTATTACTATTATTATTACTTTTATTACTATTATTATTATTACTTTTATTACTATTATTATTATTACTTTTATTACTATTATTATTATTACTATTATTATTATTATTATTATTATTATTATTACTATCACTATTACTTAGGATTTTTCACAACCCTTTTTGGTGTGTTGTGTTTTAGGCACATTACAGCTAAACTCAACATGCAGGAGTTTTTTATTATTATTATTATTACTATTATTATTATTACTTTTATTACTATTATTATTATTATTATTATTATTATTATGATTATTACTATTATTAATATTATTACTACTATTATTATTATTATTATTATTATTATTATTAATATTATTAATATTATTTCTATTATTATTATTATTAATATTATTAATATTTTTTACTATTATTATGACTATTATTATTTATTAAAATAATAAACACGGCTCAACCATAGGGTTTTACCACCCCCCTCAACCACTAGTGTGCATAAGCCCTTAGGATTTTTCACAACCCTTTTTGGTGTGTTGCGTTTTAGGCATATTACCGCTGAACTCAACATGCAGGACTTTTTTACTATTATTATTTATTATCATTATTATTATTATTATTATTATTATTATTATTATTATTATTACTATTATTATTTATTATTACTATTATTATTATTATTATTATTACTATTATTATTATTTTTACTATTATTACTATTATTACTATTATTAATAGTATTACTACTATTATTATTACTATTATTTTTACTATTATTTTTACTATTATTTATTAAAATAATAAACACGGCTCAACCATAGGGTTCTAACACCCCCCTCAACCACTAGTGTGCATAAGCCCTTAAGATTTTTCACAACCCTTTTTGGTGTGTTGCGTTTTAGGCACATTACCGCTGAACTCAACATGCAGGACTTTTTTACTATTATTATTATCATTATTATTATTATTATTATTGCTATTATTATTTATTATTATTATTATTACTACTATTATTATTATAATTATTATTATTATTATTTTTATTATTATTATTATTATTACTATTATTACTATTATTATTATCATTACTATTATTACTATTATTAATATTATTACTACTATTATTATTACTATTATTACTATTATTATCATTTTTACTATTATTATTATTTATTAAAATAATAAACACGGCTCAACAATAGGGTTCTACAACCCCCCTTAACCACTAGTGTGCATAAGCCCTTAGGATTCACAACCCTTTTTGGTGTGTTGCGTTTTAGGCACATTACCGCTGAACTCAAAATTTTTACTATTATTATTATTTATTATTATTATTATTATTATTATTATTATTATTATTACTACTATTATTATTTATTATTATTTTTATTTATTATTATTATTATTACTATTATTATTATTATTATTAGTAGGATTTCTAAAGTGCCAACAGTTTGCACAGCACTTTACATTATGAGGGCAGACAGTACAACTACAATACAATTCAATACAGGAGGAATCAGAGCTTACAATCTAAAAAGGGGGGGTGGGGGGTCAAGTGATACTGTGGGGGGTGGGGGGTTAGCTGTTGGAGAAAATACAAGTACAGTAGTTAGTTGGAGGCAGGATAGGTTTCTCTGAAGAGAAGGGTTTTCAGGGATTACCTAAAAAATGGACAGATTGGGGTAGGGAGTTCCATAGGATGGGAGAAGCTCAGGAAAAGTCCCAGGGGTGAGAAAATAATGGTGCCCGATACAAATCATGATGATTGGAAATTTGTATATCTGCAAATACCCTTTAATGGTGGGCACACGGGTATCAATATGATCGTTAAAACTGATTATTTAATGCGACTAAACTGATTGGCTTGAAAAAAAATATACGGTATATATATTGCAAAGCAAAGGCTTCTTGTTTAACTTTAACTTTGTGATCTGCCACGGTGGAATTTTGATGGTCACTTCGGCTGAACAAATGTCTGTGCGGGAGAACCGATCCATTCAATTATGACTTTTAATAGGCCCTTTGCATTTACAACTAATAGGTTGTATTACAGATCAATATTTTAAGGCGATTATAAAAGTCCGGAGCAATGTCGTAAAAATTGCATCAATTTTTTTTTTTAATCTAACGATAAATCGCTGGTATCTAAAATGAGGAGAGGTCGCATTGCGTGTGGCCATCTTTACCCTGCAGACATCCCTTGGCCATAGATGGTTCAAATCTCGGCTGGTTCAGCATGGAGCGGCGGAGATTTAGTCCATCTATGGCCAAGCTAATGGTACCAAAGCCCATCCATGAATTTATTTGGGTACAACCAGCATGTTGGATTTGGGTTCTCCCAGCTGAGATGGCTCCCAACGCATGGTCCTCTCCCAAACAGAGAGGACCCTGAACTTGAGTCCAAAACTCCTGGCTTGGACAAGGTACTACCAGCTGAAACCAGGCAGACGCCATTTTTCAGCAGACCTGCTAAGGCAAAGTCCACCCAAGTACTAGGTGGGCCTCCCCCAAAGGGAAAGCAAGGTCCACCCAAGTAATTGGTGGAACTCCCCCAAAGGGAAAGAAAGGTCAGCCCAGGTACTAGGTGGGACTCCCTCAAAGGGAAAGCAAGGTCTGCCCAAGTACTAGGTGGGGCTCCACCAATGGGAAAGCAAGGTCTGCCCAAGTACTAGGTGGGACTCCACCAAAGGCAAAGCAAGGTCTGCCCGAGTACTAGGTGTGGCTCCCCCAATCTGAAAGAAAGGTTCACCCAAGTACTAGGTGGGGCTCCCCGAAAGGGGAAGCAAGTACTAGGTGGGGCTCCCCCAAAGGGAAAGCAAGGTCCACCCAAGTACTATTTGGGGCTCCCTCAGAGGGAAAGCAAGGTCTGCCCAAGTACTATTTGGGGCTCCCTCAGAGGGAAACGAAGCCCCCCCCAAGTATTAAGTGGGGCTCCCCAAAGGGAAAGCAAGTTCATCCCAAGTACTAGGTGGGGCTCCACTAAATGGAAAGCAAGGTCAGCCAAAGTACTAGGTGGGGCTCCACCAAAGGCAAAGCAAGGTCTGCCCGAGTACTAGGTGGAGCACCCCCAATCTGAAAGAAAGGTCCACCCAAGTACTAGGTGGGGCTCCCCGAAAGGGGAAGCAAGGTCCACCCAAGTACTGGGTGGGGTTCCCCCAAAGGGAAAGCAAGGTCCGCCCAAGTACTAGGTGAGGCTCCCCAAAGGGAGAGGAAGGTCCACCCAAGTACTAGGTGGGGCTCCCCCAAGGAGAAAGCAATGTCTGCCCAAGTACTAGGTGGGGGCCCCCCCAAGGGGAAAGCAAGGTCAGCCCAAGTACTAGGTGGGGCTCACCCAAAGGGAAAGAAAGTTCCACCCAAGTACTAGGTGGGGCCCCCCCAAAGGAAGAGGAAGGTCCGTCCAAATACTAGGTGGGGCTCCCCCAAAGAAAAAACAAGGTCTGCCCAAGTACTAGGTGGGGCTCCCCCAAAGGGAAAGCAAGTTTCACCCAAGTACTAGGTGGGGCCCCCCAAAGGAAGAGGAAGGTCCGTCCAAATACTAGGTGGGGCTCCCCCAAAGAAAAAACAAGGTCTGCCCAAGTACTAGGTGGGGCTCCCCCAAAAGGAAAGGAAGGTCCACCCAAGTATTAAGTGGGGCTCCCCCAAAGGGAAAGCAAGTTCAACCCAAGTACTACGTGGGGCTCCCCCAAAGGAAAAGCAAGGTTTTACCCAAGTACTAGATGGGGCTCCCCCAAAGGGAACAAAAGGTCTGCCCAAGTACTAGGTGTGGCTCCCCTAAAGGGAAAGCAAGGTCTGCCCAAGTACTAGGTGGGGCTCCCCCAAAGGAAAAGCAAGGTTTCATCCAAGTACTAGATGGGGCTTCCCCAAAGGGAACAAAAGGTCCGCCCAAGTACTAGGTGTGGCTCCCCCAAAGGGAAAGCAAGGTCTGCCCAAGTACTAGGTGGGGCTCCCCCAAAGGGAAAGCAAGGTCCGTCCAAGTACTAGGTGGGGCTCCCCCAAAGGGAAAGCAAGGTCCGTCCAAGTACTAGGTGGGGCTCCCCCAAAGAAAAAGCAAGGTCCGTCCAAGTACTAGGTGGGGCTCCCTCAAAGGGAGAGGAAGGTCCGCCCAAGTACTAGGTGGGGCTCCTTCAAAGGGAGAGGAAGGTCCGCCCAAGTACTAGGTGGGGCTCCCCCAAAGGGAAAGCAAGTTCAACCCAAGTACTACGTGGGGCTCCCCCAAAGGAAAAGCAAGGTTTTACCCAAGTACTAGATGGGGCTCCCCCAAAGGGAACAAAAGGTCCGCCCAAGTACTAGGTGTGGCTCCCCTAAAGGGAAAGCAAGGTCTGCCCAAGTACTAGGTGGGGCTCCCCCAAAGGAAAAGCAAGGTTTCACCCAAGTACTAGATGGGGCTTCCCCAAAGGGAACAAAAGGTCCGCCCAAGTACTAGGTGTGGCTCCCCCAAAGGGAAAGCAAGGTCTGCCCAAGTACTAGGTGGGGCTCCCCCAAAGGGAAAGCAAGGTCCGTCCAAGTACTAGGTGGGGCTCCCCCAAAGGGAAAGCAAGGTCTGCCCAAGTACTAGGTGGGGCTCCCCCAAAGAAAAAGCAAGGTCCGTCCAAGTACTAGGTGGGGCTCCCTCAAAGGGAGAGGAAGGTCCGCCCAAGTACTAGGTGGGGCTCCTTCAAAGGGAGAGGAAGGTCCGCCCAAGTACTAGGTGGGGTTTCCCCAAAAGGAAAGCAAGGTTTACCCAAGAACTTTGTGGGGATCCTCAAAAGGAGTACCCATGGAAGGAGTATCTGACCATAAGGTTGTGTGCCCTCCTCCCCAAGACTTTCAGGGCAAGTCCAAGGACCTACATCCTTCTAATCCCGAGAGAGTAATGTGCTACATGCATGTGCAAAAATAAATAATGCTTAAGGGTGCCAAGGTGCCGGACAATGGCTGGCCGGCCTTCAGGCTGGCAATAAAGGCCCCACCCAGGAGGCCAGTGTAGAAAAAAGCATGCAAGGGCGCGGTGACCTAACCGCCTTACTAAAAACAAAAGTGAGTTTTTCCAGCACCCCTGGACTGCCACTGCCAGGGGCACAAGAACTGCAGACTTTTCCTAAGCAGGCCATAGAAAATGCTGAACTGCCCCTCCACCAACAGAACACAATGATCAGCGCTCGCAGCCATTGACTGTCAGCGCTGATTGGATGCCGGTTTTCCAGCACGCCCTTTTGACAGACACCGGATGTTGGACTGGATTCTGCCGGACAGGACGCTGTACACACTGGCTGAACATTGTCCAGTTTCTGTTGAACCAGCTGATACCGGCTGATATTCGGCCTGTGTGTACCAGTCTTCACCCTGTATGCCTAGGCTCGCCACACATGCAATTTTCTTCCCTCGGGTTGAAGAAAAGCAAGTTGCTTGATTCCCCCATCAATCAAACACAATCAGTGTTGATGGGGGAATCCCTCCTAATGTGCTATTGTTTTCTGACAGCAGGAGGTTTCATTTAAAAAAAAAAAATCTGAAGTTGAACCACTCTTAATATCCTGCAGACCACAATGTCCACCAGGCTTCGCTTCATCCCTCTGCATAACCTGGCTGAGCCCCGGTGGGGCAGCTGAGTTCTCACAGTCCATAGCTCGTGCTGTACATCCTCTCTGACCATCTCCAGTATTATGTCTGCAGTCTCTGACCATCTTTTGTATATTGTCTGCAGTCTCTGACCATCTTTTGTATATTGGGGTAGATTCAGAGAGAAGATACGACGGCGTATCTCCAGATACGCCGTCGTATCTCTGAGTCCGGCCGTCGTATCTATGCGCCTGATTCATAGAATCAGTTACGCATAGATTTCCCTAAGATCCGACCGGCGTAAGTCTCCTACGCCGTCGTATCTTAGGCTGCATATTTAGGCTGGCTGCTAGGTGGCGCTTCCGTAGACTTACGCAAGGAATATGCAAATGAGCTAGATACGCCGATTCAGAAACGTACGTCCGGGCGGCGCATTTTTTTATGTCGTTTACGTAAGGCTTTTTTCGGTGTAAAGTTACCCCTGCTATATGAGGCGTATCCTATGTTAAGTATGGCCGTCGTTCCCCCGTCGAGTTTTGAAAATTTTACGTTGTTTGCGTAAGTCGTTCGCGAATAGGGCTGGATGTAATTTACGCTCACGTCGAAAGCAATGACGATTTGCGGCGGTATTTCCAGCATGCGCACTGGGATTTTTTCACGAACGGCGCATGCGCCGTTCCTAAAAAACGTCAAATACGCGGGGTCACAGTTAATATACATAAAACACGCCCACATCATCCACATTTGAATTAGGCGGGCTTACGCCGACACAGATACGTTACGCCGCCGTAACTAAGGGCGCAAGTTGTTTCTGAATACAGAACTTGCGCCCTAAATTACGGCGGCGTAACGTATCTGAGATACGTTACGCCGGGCGGACAGATAGACCATTCTATCTGAATCTACCCCATTGTCTGCAATGTCTGCAGTCTCTGACCATCTCTTGTATCCTGTCTGCAGTCTCTGACCAACTCTTGTGTCATGTCTGCAGTCTCTGACCTTCTCTTGTATCCTGTCTGCAGTCTCTGACAATCTCTTGTATCCTGTCTGCAGTCTCTGACCTTCTCTTGTATCCTGTCTGCAGTCTCTGACAATCTCTTGTATCCTGTCTGCAGTCTCTGACCTTCTCTTGTATCCTGTCTGCAGTCTCTGACAATCTCTTGTATCCTGTCTGCAGTCTCTGACCTTCTCTTGTATCTTGTCTGCAGTCTCTGACCTTCTCTAGTCTCATGTCTGCAGTCTCTGACCATCTCTTGTATCCTGTCTGCAGTCTCTGATCTTCTCTTGTATCCTGTCTGCAGTCTCTGACCTTCTCTAGTCTCATGTCTGCAGTCTCTGACCATCTCTTGTATCCTGTCTGCAGTCTCTGATCATCTCTTGTATAATGTCTTCAGTCTCTGACCAGCTCCTGTATCATGTCTGTAGTCCCTGACCATCTCTTGTATCATGTCTGCAATCTTTGCAATGTCTGCAATTTATTGGAATATATTGATTGTGATTGTCTATTGATTTATTACAATGTATTGATTGTGATTGGTCTATTAATCCTAGCTGTGGGCAGGGCCATACGTTATGCTCTGAAGCGATTCGGCGAGGACTGGATCTTCCTCCTCTTGTTGGGGATCAGTATGGCTACAATCAGCTTCGGTCTGGACGTCACCATCGCCAAACTACAACGACGTGAGTATCCGTGAAGAAGAGATCACTGTGACATCATCACCCCGACCTCTGACCTCTGACCATGGGGGGATCACTTTTTATACGCTATCATATTAACCACTTCAATGCCGGGCACCCCCCCCCCCCCTTTTCCTGACCAGGCCAATTTTCAGCTTTCAGGGCTGTCGCAATTTGAATGACAATTGCGCGGTCGTGCAACACTGCACCCAAATGACATTCATAGAATTTTCTTCACACAAATGGAGGTTTATTTCGGTGGTATTTAATCACCTCAGGAGGGGGGGGTATTTTTTGCTAAACAAATGAAAAAAGATCGAAAATGTTGAAAAGAAAAAAAGTTTTTCTTTGTTTCTGTTAGAAAATGTTGTAAATACGTTTTTTTTTCTCTTTCACTGATGGGCACTGATGAAGTGGCAGTGATGGGCAGTAATAGGCGGCACTGATGGGCAGCATTTATGAGCACTGATCGGCAGCAATGATGAGGAGGCACTGACATGCACTAAAAGACAGCACTTATGGGCACAAATTGTCATCACTGATGGGCACTGATATGCAGCACTGATGAGGATGTATTAATATGCAGCACTGGTGGGCACTGATAGGCGGCACTGATGGGCAGTAATAGGCAGCACTGTTGGGCAGCATTTATGAGCACTGATAGGCGGCACTGATGGGCAGTAATAGGCAGCACTGTTGGGCAGCATTTATGAGCACTGATAGGCAGCAATGATGGGCACTGATAAGCGGCACTGATGGGCACTGATAGGTGGCACTGATGGGCACTGATAGGCGGCACTCATGGGTGGCACTCATGTGCACTGATAGGCGACACCGATGAGGAGGCACTGACATGCACTAAAAGACAGCACTTATGGGCACTGATAGGCAGCACTGATGGGCACTGATATGCAGCACTGATGAGGATGCATTAATATGCAGCACTGGTGGGCACTGATAGGCGGCACTGATGGGCAGTAAGAGGTGGCACTGATGGGCAGCATGTATGAGCACTGATCGACAGCAGTGATGGGCACTGATAGGAGGCACTTATGGGCACTGATAGGCGACACTGATGAGGAGGCACTGACATGCACTAAAAGACAGCACTTATGGGCACTAATTGGCATCACTGATGGGGCTACACTAATAATCATTGCACTGATTATCTGATGGGCACTAATTGGCATCACTGATGGGCACTGATGAGTATGCATTAATATGCAGCACTGGTGGGCACTGATAGGCATTGATAGGCGGCATTGATGGGCAGTAATAGGCGGCGCTGTTGGGCAGAATTTATGAGCACTGATAGGCGGCAATGATGGGTACTGATAGGCAGCACTGATGGGTGGCACTCATGGGCACTGATAGGCGACACTGATGAGAAGGCACTGACATGCACTAAAAGACAGCATTTATGGGCACTGATAGGCAGCACTGATGGGCACTGATATGCAGCACTGATGAGGATGCATTAATATGCAGCACTGGTGGGCACTGATAGGCGGCACTGATGGGCAGTAAGAGGTGGCACTGATGGGCAGCATGTATGAGCACTGATCGACAGCAGTGATGGGCACTGATAGGCGGCACTTATGGGCACTGATAGGCGACACTGATGAGGAGGCACTGACATGCACTAAAAGACAGCACTTATGGGCACTAATTGGCATCACTGATGGGGCTACACTAATAATCATTGCACTGATTATCTGATGGCAGGATGTAAAAAAATATATATAAAATATAAAAATTAATTTGCATACTGTCATCAGTCGGTGTCCCTGATCACGGCCACACCAGCCATATGATGGCGCTGTACCAGGCCCGGGACAATGTGGTACCATGGGAGGTGCAGGGGAGAGTGGGGGAATTGGGGGGGAGGGGAGCAGGGGGTAAGAATTGTTTTAGGAGAGGAAATTCGGTGGGTGTGTTAGGAAAGTGGACTTAGGGGGATTTCTTTTTGGAAGGGGGGCTGGGGAAAAGGGATTTGTTCTAGAACAGGTTATATGGTAGATGGGGGAGGGGATTTGAGCTGGGGGAGGGGATTTATTGGGTGGGGGATTTGTGCTAGGGAGAGGAAATTTTGAGATTTGTGCTAGGAGGGGAGATGGGGGAGGGGGACTTGTGCTGGTCGGGGGGATTTGGAGTGGGGGAGGAAGATGTGTATTCGGAGTAGTGATTTTTTTCATGGGGGGTGGTTTGTGCTAGGTGGGGGATTTGCGGAAAGAGAGGATTTGAGCTGGGAGGAGGGGATGAGGGGTCGGAGATTTGTGCTGGGAGGGGCTTTTTCAACAGGGAGGTTGATTTTTCCTGAGAGGAGGGGGGGATTTATGCTTGGGGGGGGGGTAAGCATTAGGAGTAGTGCTTAATTTTTTTTTCTTTTGGAGAAGGGATTTTTGCTAACACATAATGCTTTTTGGCACGTTCCCTCCCGGACTCTACATGGCTTTGTCCCGGCACTGCCCTGTACTGCACTGGTGGACAGTATGTACATAAATAAAATGTAAAAAAAATAAAATATTCAATTTTCTTAATTTTCAAAAAAATTGTGACAATAACAATTACAACATCCTCCTACTAAATACCTTGGACTGTCTACTTTCCAAAAAGGGGTCATTAGGGGGGTACTTGTATACTTTACTGGTGTTTTCGGCCCTCCGCCGCTTACCGGAGACGTCGGCAGTGGCGGAGGCGATCGGGTCCTGTCTCCTGCTTGCTGTGGATACGAGTAAGGGCAAGATGCCCCCCCCCCCCCGTCTCCATAGCATAGCAGGGCGGAAGCGACGTCAAAACGTCACTTCCGCCTATGCTTCTTAAAGGGACATTTTCTTGTTGTTGTTATTGTTCAAATGACAATTTTTTTTTTTATTTTTTTTTTTGCATTTTAGTGTAAATATGAGATGTGACGTCTTTTTGACCCCCAGATCTCATATTTAAGAGAACCTGTCATGCTTTTTTCTATTACAAGGGATGTTTACATTCCTTGTAATAGGAATAAAAGTGATCATTTTTTTTTATTTTTATTTTTTAAATGAATAAAATAAATAAAAATAAATAGGAAAACAAAAAAATATATTTTTTTAAAGCGCCCCGTCCTGACAAGCTCGCGCATAGAAGCAAACGCATACGTATTACCGCGATCGTTAGAGCGAGAGCAATAATTCTAGCC
The DNA here is from genome assembly GCF_905171775.1 of Rana temporaria. Lineage (NCBI taxonomy): Eukaryota > Metazoa > Chordata > Amphibia > Anura > Ranidae > Rana > Rana temporaria. The sequence goes on along the minus strand of NC_053491.1, from coordinate 482,694,968 downwards.
CTAGACCTCCTCTGTAACTCAAAACATGTAACCTATAGATTTTTTTAAACGTCGCCTATGGAGATTTTTAAGGGAAAAAGTTTGACACCATTCCACGAGCGGGCGCAGTTTTGAAGCGTGACATGTTGGGTATGAATTTACTCGGCGTAACACTATCCTTCACAATATAAAAAAAAAAATTGGGCTAACTTTACTGTTGTCTTATTTTTTTATTTAAAAATTTAAAAATTAAAAAAAAATTCCAATTTATGAAGAAATTTTTTTTATTTGCAAAGTTTTAACAACAGAATCAAAGAAAATATGTTTTCTTTTTTTATTTTTCAAAATTTGGGGTCTTTTTTTGTTTATTTAGCAAAAAAAATAAAAATCCCAGTGGTGATTAACCAGTTAAGGACCGGACCAATATGCAGCCTAAAGACCCAAGGTGTTTTTACAGTTCGGGACTGCGTCGCTTTAACAGACAATTGCGCGGTCGTGCGACGTGGCTCCCAAACAAAATTGGCGTCCTTTTTCCCCCCACAAATAGAGCTTTCTTTTGGTGGTATTTGATCACATCTGCGGTTTTTAGTTTTTGCGCTATAAACAAAAATAGAGCGACAATTTTGAAAAAAATGCAATATTTTTTACTTTTTGCTGTAATAAATATCCCCCAAAAACATATATAAAAACATTTTTTTTCCTCAGTTTAGGCCGATACGTATTCTTCTACCTATTTTTAGTAAAAAAAATCACAATAAGCGTTTATCGATTGGTTTGCGCAAAATTTATAGTGTTTACAAAATAGGGGATAGTTTTATTGCATTTTTATTAATTTTTTTTTTTTACTACTAATGGCGGCGATCAGCAATTTTTTTCGTGACTGCGACATTATGGCGGACACTTCGGACAATTTTGACACATTTTTGGGACCATTGTCATTTTCACAGCAAAAAATGCATTTAAATTGCATTCTTTATTGTGAAAATGACAGTTGCAGTTTGGGAGTTAACCACAAGGGGGCGCTGTAGGAGTTAGGGTTCACCTAGTATGTGTTTACAACTGTAGGGGGGTGTGGCTGTAGGAATGACGTCATCGATCGTGTCTTCCCTATAAAGTGAATGACGCGATCGATGCGCCGCCATAGTGAAGGACGGGGAAGCTGTGTTTACACACGGCTCTCCCCGTTCTTCAGCTCCGGGGAGCGATCGCGACGGAGCGGCTATAAACAAATAGCCGCACCGTGGTCCCGGATCGCTCCCCGAGCGGACCCGACCTCCGCATGTAGCGGGGGGGGGGTCCCGATCGGACCCCCCACCCGCTAATAGGCAAGGACGTACGTGTACGCCCATGTGCCTGTACATGCCATATTGTGGACGTATATGTACATGCGGGGGTCGGGAAGTGGTTAAATGCCACCCAAAGAAAGCTCTATTTGTGTGAAGAAAAAATAACAAAATGAACTTTGGATACAGTGTTGTATGACCGCGCAATTGTCATTCAAAGTGTGACAGCGCTGAAAGCTGAAAAATTATGAAGAAAGATTATTTGTTTGCAAAATGTTTATAACAAGCTAAGAAAAATGTTTTGTTTTATTTTTTCAAAATGTTCTGTATTTTTTTTTCTTTGTTGTTTATATAGCAATAAATAAATAAAAAAACAGAGGTGAATAAATACCACCAAAAGAAAGCTCTATTTGTGTGAAAAAATATTTTTTATTTAATTTGAGTACAGTGTTGTATGGCCACGCAATTTTTTTTTTTTTTTTTTTTTTTTTTTTTTTATAACAAGCTAAGAAAAATGTGTTATTTTTTTGTCAACATTTTCAGTGTTTTTTTTTTTTGTTGTTGTTTATATAGCAAAAAAAATAAAAACAGAGGTGATTAAATGTCACCAAAAGAGAGCTCCATATGTGTGAAAAAAATGATAAAAACTTAATTAGGGTACAACGGTGTATGACCGTGCAATTGTTTTTAAAGTGTGACAGCGCTGAAAATTTAAGAAGAAAGATAATTTATTTGCAAAATTTTATAACACGCTAAGAAAAATTATTTATTTATTTTTTCAAAATGTTCTATATTTTTTTTCCGGTTTTATAGCAATATATATATATGTTTAAGGTGTAACATATTCACAAACAGAGCAAACATAAACACAAGTTTTAATTATTAATAGTTTGTAAAATAAAAGTGAAAAAAAAAAAATCAGCAGGAAAATATAATTAAATGGAGAAGGAGAATAAGGAGTTAATTAAGGTGGTTTTAAAACATAAATATTTTTTTACCTTTAATGTATTTCTTTTTTTCTCTAGGTGTTAGAAAAAAAGATATGGGGCTAGATTCAGTAACACTTACGACGGGCGTATCAGTAGATACGCCGTCGTAAGTCCAAATCTGCGCCGTCGCAACTTTAAGCTTTAAGCTTGAATTGAGATACGCTTAAATGTTGCTAAGATACGACCGGCGTAAGTCTCCTACGCCGTCGTATCTTAGGGTGCATATTTACGCTGGCCGCTAGGTGGCGATTCCGTTGATTTCCGCATAGAATATGCAAATGAGCTAGATACGCCGATTCAGAAACGTACGTGCGCCCGGCGGATTTTTTTTACGTCGTTTGCGTAAGGCTTTTTCCGGCGTAAAGTTACTCATGCTATATGAGGCATAGCCAATGTTAAGTATGGACGTCGGGACAGCGTCGAATTTTACGTTGTTTACGTCGTTTGCGTAAGTCGTTCGCGAATAGGGCTTTGCGTAAATTACGTTCACGTCGAAAGCATTGACTATTTGAGACGTGATTAGGAGCATGCGCACTGGGATACGTTCACGGACGGCGCATGCGCCGTTCGTTAGAAACGTCATTTATGTGGGGTCATGTTTTATTTACATAAAACACGCCCACCTCTTCACAATTTGAATTAGGCGTGCTTACGCCGGCACATTTACGCTACGCCGCCGTAACTTAGGGAGCAGGTTCTTTCTGAATACAGAACCTGCCTCACTAAGTTACGGCGGCAAGATACGCTACGCCTGCACAAAGTTACGGTGGGCTTTCTGAATCTAGCCCATAGTGTTTGGGGGTTCTAAGTAATTTTCTAGCAAAAACAAAAATGATTTTAACTTGTAAACACCAAATCTCAGAAGGAGGGTCGGGCCTTAAGTGGTTAAACTGACTTCATCTGCAGTCCCTTTTCATCTGTAGATGAATAAAACAGAAAGATGCAAAAAGAAGCAATGGGCTAGATTCACATAGATCAGCGGATCTTTAGATCCGCGTGATCTATGTGATTTAAGATCCGCTGCCGCAAGTTTGAGAGGCAAGTGGGTAATTTACAAAACACTTACCTCCAAACTTGCGGCGGCGGATCGTAAATCCCCCGGCGGAATTCAAATTCCGCGGCTAGAGGGAGTGTACTATTTAAATCAGGCGCGTCCCCGCGCCGATTTAAATGCGCATGCGCCGTCCGCGATTTTTCCCGGCGTGCATTGCTCCCACTGACATCGCTAGGACGTCAGTGGTTTCGGCGTGAGCGTAACTTGCGACGAGCGGGTTAGAGAATCGGCGTACGCAAACGACGTAAAAAAAAGAAATCGATGCGGGAACGACGGCTATACTTAACATTGGCTGCGCCTCATAGAAGCAGGGGTAAGTATACGCCGGGAAAACCGCTACGTAAATGTCGTAACAACACTGCGTCGGGCACGCGTATGTTCGTGAATTTGCGTATCTCGCTGATTTACATAATTCTCAACGTAAATCAGCGAGAACGCCCCCAGCGGCCATTTTTAAATTGCAGTTAAGATCCGACGGTGTAACACAGTTACACCTGTCGGATCTTAGGCATATCTATGCGTAACTGATTCTATGAATCAGGCGCATAGATACGACCGACCTAAGTCAGAGATACGATGGTGTATCAGGAGATACGCCATCGTATCTCTTTGTGAATCTGGCCCATAGTTTCTTTTTATCTTTGTGGCTGAGCAATGTTGTTGATAAACATTGCCCGGCTGCTGCTTTTTTATTACGGCTCCAATTGCCGGGACTTTGTTTATACTTCAGCTGTCAACAGGGGAACCCTCCTGACAGCTGATTGAGTCATCGGTTGTTAAGGATGTGACGGCCCCGCTTCTTAAACTGACTTCACCTGCAGATCGAAGTCCCTTTTCATCTGTAGATGAATAAAACAGAAAGATACAAAAAGAAACAATCAGCTAGATTCACGTACAGCCGCCTATCTTTAGGTCGGCGTAGCGCATCCTATTTGCACTACGCCGACGTAACATAGTGAGGCAAGTACTGTATTCACAAAGCACTTGCCTCCTAAGTTACGTCGGCGTAGCGCAAATGGCCCGGCGTAACCCCGCCTAATTCAAAATAGGCAGGTAGGGGGCGTGTTGTATGGTAATGAATTCACGATTCATTATCATACATGTAAATGAAGCTCCGATCGTACGGCGCATGCGTGCGCATGCTCAGTATCACATCGCAAATACTCCTTGCTTTCGACGTGAACGTAACCTACGCCCAGCCCCATTCTGAATCGGCTTACGCAAACAACGTAAATGACGTGAAATTCGACGCCTGTCCGACGTCCATACTTAACATTGGCTGCGCCATCTTTTTGGTGGTTTATCTTTACGCCTGAAAACGTAAACGGCGTATCTTACATGCGACGGGCGAGCGTACGTTCGTGAATAGGCGTATCTACGTCATTTACTTATTCTCGGCGTAAATCTACGTACACGCCCCTAGCGTTTTTTTATGGCTCCAATTGCCGTCACTTTGTTTACACTTCAGCTGTCAATAGGGAAACCCCACTGACAGCTGATTGAGTCATCGGTTGTTAATGACGCGGCGGCCCCGCTCCTTAAACTGACTTCATCTGCAAATTGAAGTCCCTTTTCATCTGTAGATGAATTAAACAGAAAGATACAAAGAGAAACAATGTTTAGCTTTCTGGCTGAGCAATGTTGTTAAACATTGCTTCTTTTTTTTGTGACGGCTCCAATTAATTAAATAAAAATTGTCTCTATCTACCTTTTTTTTCCTGCACAGTGAACCTGTGGGTGTATGATGCCCTCGACCAATACCTGTATCTGCAGTACTTCTCCTGGGTCCTCTATCACGTTGTACTCATGTGTATATCAGCGGCAGTGGCCAAATATATCTCTCCTCAAGCTGCAGGTATGCTGTCCAGTCTCTATAAATTCTGCATCAAGAATCTTCCAGCATATCTCTACTATGAGTCTGTACTCCTCCTGCAGGGTGACACATATAGAAGGGGATATGAGTCTGTTCTCCTCCTGAAGGGTGACACATATAGAAGGAGATATGAGTCTGTTCTCCTGCAGGGTGACACATTTCAAAGGATATATGAGTCTGTTCTCCTCCTGAAGGGTGACACATATAGAAGGAGATATGAGTCTGTACTCCTCCTGCAGGGTGACACATATATAAGGAGATATGAGTCTGTTCTCATCCTGCAGGGCGACACATATAGAAGGGGATATGAGTCTGTTCTCCTCCTGCAGGGTGACACATATAGAAGGGGATAGGAGTCTGTTCTCCTCCTGCAGGGTGACATATATAGAAGGGGATATGAGTCTGTTCTCCTCCTGCAGGGTGACACATATAGAAGGAGATATGAGTTTGTACTCCTCCTGCAGGGTGACACATATAGAAGGAGATATGAGTCTGTTTTCCTTCTGCAGGGCGACACATATAGAAGGAGATATGAGTCTGTTCTCCTCCTGCGGGGTGACACATATAGAAGGAGATATGAGTCTGTTCTCCTCCTGAAGGGTGACACATATAGAAGGAGATATGAGTCTGTTCTCCTGCAGGGTGACACATATCAAAGGATATATGAGTCTGTTCTCCTCCTGCAGGGGGACACATATAGAAGGGAATATACGTCTGTTCTCCTCCTGCAGGGTGACACATATAGAAGGAGATATGAGTCTGTACTCCTCCTGCAGGGTGACACATATATAAGGAGATATGAGTATGTTCTCCTCCTGCAGGGTGACACATATAGAAGGAGATATGAGTCTGTTCTCCTTCTGCATGGTGACACATATAGAAGGAGATATGAGTCTGTTCTCCTCCTGCAGGGTGGCACATATAGAAGGGGATATGAGTCTGTACTCCTCCTGCAGGGTGACACATATATAAGGAGATATGAGTCTGTTCTCGTCCTGCAGGGTGACATATATAGAATGAGATATGAGTCTGTACTCCTCCTGCAGGGTGACACATATAGAAGGAGATATGAGTCTGTACTCCTCCTGCAGGGTGACACATATAGAAGGGGATAGGAGTCTGTTCTCCTCCTGAAGGGTGACACATATAGAAGGAGATATGAGTATGTTCTCCTGCAGGGTGACACATAGAAGGAGATATGAGTCTATACTCCTCCTGCAGGGTAACACACACAAAAGGAAATATTTGTCTCTCCTTTTCCAGAGGTGTTTTAAAAAAAAAGCTAATGGTCTTTTTAAACGTTTGCAGGTTCTGGTATTCCAGAGATCAAGGTTACGTTGAGAGGGGTTGTCCTTGCTGAATTTTTCACTTTCCGCACATTTATTGCCAAATTAATCGGTGTGACCTGCACCCTTGCTGCTGGAAGTACAATATTCCTGGGGAAAGTGGTGAGTATCAATGCACGGAGAGATACGGGACAGGATGGGGGTGTAGAGACAGAGCTGTAGGAGGTGTCAGTTGTTGCAGTACTAGTAGGATCCCTGCCAGGTCTTCAATGATTCCTCTTAGGATCCCTGCCAGAATTTCCATGATTCCTCTTAGGATCCCTGCCAGAATTTCCAGGATTCCTCGCAGGATCCCTGCCAAAATTTCCAGGATTCCTCGCAGGATCCCTGACAGAATTTCCAGGATCCCTCGCAGGATCCCTGACAGAATTTCCAGGATTCCTCGCAGGATCCCTGCCAGAATTTCCAGGATTCCTCGCAGGATCCCTGACAGAATTTCCAGGATCCCTCGCAGGATCCCTGACAGAATTTCCAGGATTCCTCGCAGGATCCCTGCGAGAATTTCCAGGATTCCTCGCAGGATCCCTGCCAGAATTTCCAGGATTCCTCGCAGGATCCCTGCCAGAATTTCCAGGATTCCTCGCAGGATCCCTGACAGAACTTCCAGGATTCCTCGCAGGATCCCTGCCAGAATTTCCAGGATTCCTCGCAGGATCCCTGACAGAATTTCCAGGATTCCTCGCAGGATGCCTGACAGAATTTCCTGGATTCATATGGTCACCATTACCAAGAATTCTTGAGTTCTTGGGCATTTCCTCTGACCAGAAGGCGAGCCAAGGAGCTATAATACTTACCTGCCGGTTGTCAACCCATATTGACCTGACTACTCTTTTATTGTGCTGCCTATGACAACCCCTGCCTTGGCCTGAAACTTTTCTTCTCTGCTGCCTGCCAAGACCCCTACCTGGACCAGACTATCCTCTTGTGTGCCACCTGCCATGACCCCTACCTGGACCAGACTACTCTCTTGTGTGCCGCCTGCCATGACCCCTACCTGGACCAGACTATCTTCTTGTGTGATGCCTGCCATGACCTCACCTGGACAAGACTACTCTCTTGTGTACTGCCTGCCATGACCTCACCTTGACCAGACTACCCTATTGTGTGCCGCCTGCCATGACCTCACCTGGACCATACTACCCTCTTGTGTGCTGCCTGCCATGACTCCTACCTGGACCAGACTATCCTCTTGTGGGTTGCCTGCCATGACCTCACCTGGACCGGACTACCCTCTTGTGTACCGCCTACCATGACCCCAACTTGGACCAGACTACTCTATTGTGTGCCGCCTGCCATGACCTCACCATGACCAGACTACTCTCTTGTGGGTTGCCTGCCATGACCTCACCTGGACAAGACTACCCTCTTGTGTGCCGCCTGCCATGACCCCAACCTGGACCAGACTACTCTCTTGTGTGCAGCCTACCATGACCTCACCTTGACCAGACTACCCTAGTGTGTGCTCAGTCACTCACGCCTCATCTTCGCCTATCACACCTTCGGACCATTTCTCTGGAGTTTAGGGTCTTTCAGAGTGCTTGTCTCTTATACTGCTCCCAAAACCATCACTGGCGAATGCACCAGAGTGGGCACCATAGTCTCTCCATTTCAAGAAAAGCATGAAGTTTGGACTTTTCATCTCTTGGAAAATGGAAGCGAGTTATTGACCCAAGTCTTATCCTTATCTGAGGCAGTGGCTGAAGTATATGATGACCCTCATTATGTGCACGTGAAGAGCCGTGAACAGGAATCTTGCCATCTTGTCTTGGTCTTGTGTTGGCATGCCCTTCCTGACATTCAGTATCTGATTACAAGGGGTTGGCACCGAGGAGAACTCTAGGGAGCTTGCAAGCCATGTCTATGCCCCCCAGGATGATCAGAGCTTTTACTCCTGCATTGTGCACATCCTGAAAAAACTAGCCCTATGGGCATACGGAGGCTACCTGTGGGGGGGTTCGATGTTAGCAGTACTTGCATGATCCCTTCCAGGTCTTCCAGGATTCCTTACAGCATACCTGCACTGGTGATTAGGGTGTGCCCAGGAACACCCCATGCGCACACCTATGCTTGCAGGGTCTTTCAGGATTCATTGCAGGATCCCTGCAGGGATGCCAAGGATCTCCACTACCTCCAGGACCTTCTGCCATCCCACTAAAGATGCTGGGGCATGTGCTCTGGCCAGAAGGGTATTTAGGCTCCAGCCTTTGAAGTGGCTGGTACTGTGTTTCTTCGCAAGCTGCCTTGCGAACTTAAGAGATACTTATCTGCCAGTTGCCTGTTTGCTGCCAACCCACCTCATTTCCTGGCCAGACTCCTTCTCGAACTTGACTCCTGTCTTGGCTGTCACCTACCAGGACTCCTGCCTGGACCTTTATAAAGTCCAAAATGGAAACTGCACTACTGGCAGTACTCGACCTCGAAAAAATGGGTGCTCTAGGTGAATGCAAGCACTCCATGTTCATTTTAAAGTCAGTCTCATATAAGGCTTAAAGAAATCAAGGTGGTGGGACCTCGCAGGGTTCCTTTCTCAAGGCAACATAGTGGCTCATTATGTTACTTTAACCACATAAGGACCGCCCCACGCACGTCAACAGAATGGCATGGACAGGCAGATGGGCGTACAGGTACGTCCCCTTTAATTTGGCGCTGCTTGGTCACGCGCGCGCCGCCGGGGGCATGCTTGCGACCCAGTCGCGAGCTCCTTGACTGGGCCCCCGGACTCGTTGTCCGCAGGTGTCCTGCGATCGGGTCATGGAGCTGAAGAATGGGGAGATGTCAGTGTAAACACATCTCCCCGTTCTTCCTAGTGACATGTCACTGATTAAATGCTTCCCCTCATCAGGAGCAGCGATCAGTGACGTGTCACTCGTAGCCACCCCCCTCTACAGTTAGAATCACTCCCTAGGACACACTTAACCCCTACAGCGCCACCTAGTGGTTAACCCCTTCACTGCCAGTGTCATTTTTACAGTAATCAGTGCATTTTTATAGCACTGATCGCTGTAAAAAATGACAATGGTCCCAAAATTGTGTCAAAGGTGTCCGATGTGTCCGACATAATGTCGCAGTCACGATAAAAATCGCTGATCGCCGCCATTACTATTAGAAAAAAAAATATTAATAAAAATGCCATAAAACTATCCCCTATTTTGTAGACACTGGGCCAGATTCTCATACATTCGCGCTGCTCCTGGGCAGCGGAATATATGAGATCTACGTTACACCGCCGCAGGTCTACAGGTTTAAATCCTGATTCTCAGAACACTTACCTGTAAACTTGCGGCGGTGTAGCGTTAGATTGCTCGTCGCAAGCCCGCCCAATTCAAATGGGGCGGGCACCATTTAAATTAGGCGCGCTCCCGCGCCGAGCGTACTGCGCATGCTCCGTCGGGTAAATTACCCGACGTGCATTGCGCTAAATGACGTCGCCCCGACGTCATTTGCCTAGATGTATACGTAAATGGCGTCCAGCGCCATTCACGGACATCTTACGCAAACGACGTAATTTTTATTGAATTCGACGCGGGAACGACGGCCATCGTTAACATTGGTTGCGCCTGCTAATTAGCAGGGGCAACCTTACGCGTCGGGTACGCTACGCAAACGACGTTAATTCGCTGCGTCGACCTCGCGTATGTTCGGGAATCGCCGTACTTACCTCATTTGCATAGACGACGGGGAAAAGCGACGATGCGACACCTAGCGGCGGGAAAAAAAAATACATTTAAGATCTGACAGCGTAACAGCCTTACGCATGTCAGATCTAATGGGTACCTATGCGCAACTGATTCTGAGAATCAGTCGCATAGATACCCGGGGCCAGATGAGGTGTTACGACGGCGCTAATGGTGTTGCGCCGTCGTAACGCCTTTGAGAATCTGGCCCACTAACTTTTGCGCAAACCAATCAATAAACGCTTATTGTGTTTTTTTATTTTTTATACCAAGAATATGTAGAAGAATACGTATCGGCCTGAACTAAGGAAAAAATATGTTCTTTATATATTTTTTGGGGATATTTATTATAGCAAAAAGCAAAAAATATTGCATTTTTTTTTTTAAATTGTCGCCCTATTTTTGTTTATAGCGCAAAAAAGTAAAAACCGCCGAGGTGATCAAATACCACCAAAAGAAAGCTCTATTTGTGGGGAAGAAAGCACGTCAATTTTGTTTTGTACGACCGCGCAATTGTCAGTTAAAGCGACGCAGTGCTGAATCGCAAAAAGTGGCCCGGTCTTTGGACCGACCAAATGGTCCGGGGGCTGAAGTGGTTAAGAAAGGGACCCGGTGGAAACCCCGGAACATTGGTTTCTTATGCTGGTGGTGACTTTGCATCTTTGACCTCGCTGCATCTGACTGCCCTCTTGCATGCCGCCTGCCACGACTGCTGGACCCAACTACTCTCTTGTCTACTGCATGGTGAACAGTCTCCGCACCAAAGCCCCTCTGTCACCTGATGGGGGCACTATACTATCAATACGAAATTAGTAGATATATAGGACAGGATGGCGATGTGGTGTCATAGCAGTATGAGGGGTCAGTACGAGAATAGTAGAGATATCGAAGGCGGGGTGGAGAGGTGTAGTGACAGTGCTATGTGAGGGGTCAGTACAGAAATAGAAGATATAGAGAACTGTGTTGGGGGGATCAGTATAGGAATTCTGGGGAGGTGCAGCCTGGGATGAAGGTACACTAATTGTAATTTTCATGTTTTAATAGGGACCTTTTGTCCATATGGCCACCATACTCGCAACTCTGCTGGGGAAGGTCATGCTTAAACTTGTCGGCACCAAAGAGGTAAGACTATGCTTTACTGATCCACTTACAACTGAGTCATTGCAGCATGTGATCTACTTTTCTCCCGCTCATGTGAAGCTGTACCTGTAGAATGATTGGTTTACCTGATTTTTCTCTTGTTGGCGCCGTCTAGAACCCAAGTCGCAAGTATGAACTGTTGATTGCCGGAGCTGCGGTGGGTGTGGCTTGCTGCTTTGTGGCCCCCATAGGAGGTAGGTGGTCTACATTATTATGTTTTTATTATACCGTGCTTTCAATTTAAGGGAGGTTTGTAACCGGTGGCCGGTGCAAGGATTTTTGACACCCTAGGCTAAACTTCATTTTGCCTCACCTCCCTTGGCTCCACCCGTGAGTCCATCCCCTTTTTCCTGTCCATGTATGCCCCACCTTTTTAATGAAGCACCCATCAAATGCAGCCTCACCAGAGCCCATCAATTTTTTTTTTCTTTTTTTTTTTTAAGTGTATTTTGTGCGTGTTCTTGAGAGAGGAGCCGGACTGCAGGAGTTGGGAGTAGGCAGGCCTCGCCCAGAGGCAATCTGCCACCTTTCTCCATGCCCCGGGTGGCAATGGCGGGTGTGTGAGGTGGTCCTCCCACACAGCCCGCCCTACCTGCTCTGCTTTGAAGCCCAACGGGGCAGAGGGACTCCCTATAAGGGAGTGAGAGGATTTTGCCCGCTCAACCAGTCCCGTTAGACCTTTGCCTCTCTTTTTTAGAGACCGCGTGGTCAAAGTGCGTGCATGTTAACCCAATTTCGAGTGTGTGTAAGTGTGGTGGTTTTTGTGGGAGGGGGGTGGGAAGTACTAAGCGCAGGCTTACCTCGCATAGCACACCCACCGGGAGCCGGGCTGAGACCACCAAACTCAATTCACATGTAGCCGAGACCGGGATCCGAACCCCTAGCTGCAGAGGTGAATGGCTTGTCAGCGCAGTGCCAATCGCGTTGAGCCACCGCAGCTCCTGGCAGTGCTGACAAAATGGGAGTTATCATATGGGGCCCCGTGGGCCTCCGGGCTCCTGGGGACCTCCGGACCCCTAAAAAAAAAATTTTTTTTTTTTTTAAAGGGGGTTGCCATCCAGGCCCCTGCTGGCCCGAGGCCCACTACAACAGGGCCAGTTGTACTGGCTTATCAGCGGCCCTGACAGTTTGTAGCCACATATTACACATTGACAGCCATGCAGCAAGTGTTTAGAGTGTAACTCCAGTTATCAGGTTAGGTGTGCAGTCTCCTTCCTTGTTCAGCAGTGCCTGCAGTGAACTTTGTCTTCTTTGCCGCTCGGTACAAGATAATGTTATAATACGAAGGGGCTGGTAAAGATACAGAACTGGAGCAAGCCGCTTTTAATCTCATTCACCAATTTAGTTAATCAGTTCCCAGCAAAAAAACATTTTTTTTATTTTTATTTTTTGCATGAGATTGCTTTTTAACAAGTCTTTACTTGCTTAGCAGAGGTCATTATAAATGTCAAGGGTTGTATGTCAAAGACCTCGTTCACACAGGTATACTACAAGGGTACACCCGTGCAAGGGCTGTGTTTTCCCCCCGCGGGGGTGCACAGGGGTTCCCTGCATCCCTGTGTAGGCAGTTCCATGCATGTCAGTTGGGGACGGACACAACTGTTGCTCCCAATTTGACAGCCGTAGGTGCACGGCTTTGAACACACATTAGGGGGGGGGCCGCGCAGATGTACAAATTCTACCAACTTATTAAAAAGGACTTTTAGGTAGATTCAGTAAGAGTTAGGCCGACTTATCAGTAGATACGCCGACCTAACTCAGAATCTACGCCGACTTATGTTTAAGCGTATGCTCAAACAGAGATACGCTTAAACATATCTAAGATACGACGGCTTGCGCCGTCCTATCTTAGGTTGCAATATTTCGGATGGCCGCTAGGTGGCGCTTCCATTGCGGTCGGCGTAGAATATGTAAATGAGGAGATACGCCGTTTGCGTAAGAGATAGGCCGCCTAAAGATAGAGCTAGGCCCTAGTTGGAATAGTAATGTTAAGTATGGCCGCCGTTCCCGCCGTGAAATTCGAATTTTTTACGTCGTTTGCGTAAGTCGTCCGCGAATCGGGATTTACGTCGTTTACGTCCACATCAAAATCAATAGGCCCGTGCGGCTTACTTAGCCGCAATGCACACTGGGAAATGTAGGCGCCCGGCGCATGCGCAGTTTAAAAAAAACGTAAAAAACGTAAGGTCAAGCCTCAATATAATTAAACACGCCTCCCCCCCAACACATTTGAATTAGGCGCCCTTACGCCCGCCGATTTAGGCTACGCCGTCGTAACTTAGCAGGCAAGTACATTGAGAATCATGTACTTGCCTAGCTTACTTACGGCGGCGTAGCCTAAACACGCTAAGCTACGCCGCCGTAACTGTAGGCTCTGCTACCTGAATCTACCTACTAGACTCTGGAAGCTGTGTCCAAATACAGGCAGGCAAAGGGCAAAGGTCTAGTTCATGGGTGATCAACGTGTGGCCCTCCAGCTGTTGCTGTTACAAGAATGACTCCCAAAGCCTGGGGCATAATGGGACTTGTAGTTCTGCAACAGCTTGGAGGGCCACAGGTTGAGCACCCATGGTCTAGTTCAGGGGTCTCCATATTTAGAATTTCCGAATTTCGGAAATTTCAAATTTCGGAAATTTCAAATTTCGGAAATTTCAAATTTCAGAATTTTCAAACTTCCAAATTTCCTAAATTCGGAAAAAATTCGGAAATTAAAAAATTAGAGAAATTTGAAAATTCGAAAACGTAAAAACTTGAACATTCGAAATTTCACGAAATTCGGAAAATTAGGAAAATCAAAAATCCAAATTTTCCGATTTTCAAATTCTGAGTCTTGGAATTTTCGAAATTTGGAATTTCCTACGTTCGAATTTTCGAATTCCCAAATTTATCAAATTTAAATATTCCAATTTTTGATAGTTCGAATTTCAGAATTTTCGAAGTTTGGAATTTACGAATTTACGAAATTTCAAATTTCAGAAATGTTTTTAATTTGCAAATTTTCCGAAAAATTTGGAAATTTGACAATTTGAAATTTCGGAAATTCGAAAATCCGGAGATTGAAAAATTCGGAAATTCGGAAATTTTCGGTATCAACGAATTTATCAAAATTAGTACCGTATTTATCGGCGTATACCGCGCACTATTTTGCCCTGAAAATCAGGGCAAAATCGTGGGTGCGCGGTATACGCTGATACCCGCTTTCCCGCCACGAGTTTGAATACTGCGCCGGCATATACCGAGCGCAGTACACTCGTGTATCTTCGGGCAGTCTCGGCGCCTCTCGCGCTGACGTCCTGAGCGTACAGGACGTCAGCGCGAGAGTTGCCGAGCCTGCCCGACGATACACGAGTGTACTGCGCTCGGTATATGTCGGCGCAGTATTCAAACTCGGCGCGGGAAACGAGCGGGGAGGACGCCGCAGAAGGACGCCGGACCTGACGAAGAGGACACCCGAAGCCGCAGACGGACGCCGGACCTGACGAGGCCGCCGATGGACGCCGCGCAAGACACCAAAACTGTAAGTACAAAACATCTTTTTTCCACCGGAATTCGGGCAACTTTAGGGGTGCGCGCTATACGCGGGAGCGCCCTATAACCCGATAAATACGGTGCTTTTTTTATATTGTTTGCCCCTATAAAACATGCTAGTATGACAGTTTGCTTGTGCAACTTTCATTTCTTTTATCACCCTTTTTTCTTCTTCTTCTCTTTTTCCTTTTCTTTATTATGTATGTTTTATATATTGTAGAAATTATTTGAGGTTTTTATGCATTTTATATAATGGTTAAATGTTACTGTATCTAATTCTCTCCTTGTTTTGTGATATTTTATTATTGTACCTCGATATAATAAAAATGTATTAAATAAGAAAATAAAATAAAAAATTGGGTCTGCTATGTGGCTGACCTCCTGGTTGTTCTCCTCCCCAGGTGTCCTGTTCAGCATAGAGGCCACAGCCACACACTTTGCCGTACGCAACTACTGGCGAGGATTCTTCGCAGCCACGTGTGCAGCTTTAATGTTCCGTCTGTTGGCCGTGATTAACCACGAAAGAGGTGAGTGCTGCCAATCAGTGCCCATCAGTAATGTCTGTCAGTGCCCATTAGTGCCACCTCATCAGTGCCACCTCATCAGTGCAGCCTCCTCATTGCATATCAGTGCCCATCAGTACCACCTGTCAAATTCTGACGTGGCAAAGTCACGCTGTGTTTGGGGTGCCATTTAGGAGTGAATGGCGGCCAAATGCTTGACACGCAATTTTAGAATCGGGGTGATCCCGCCCGCCACTTCAGATCGCAGTGCGAAACTGTCTAAAGTTGATTGTCGGCAGTCTGGCTCCTCTAATGGTCTTCTCTCGATTTTTCTCACCATTCTTTCAGAGACCGTCGCCATCCTTTTTAATACCGGCTGGAGAGTGGAATTCCCGTTCGATCTCCCGGAGTTCGTGTCCTACGCCATTCTGGGGTGAGTGATCCTGCGGCGGGGTTAGAATAGTCGAGTACGGTGTATATAAAGATGGTGGTGAGAAGACTTTAAAGAGTACGTGCTGCAGAAGTACCTGAGAAGCAGCAGATGCCCGGTGACGGCCACTCCATTAGGGGGCGCAGGGGCGCCACCACCCTAATCCATGCCCCCGGCCCCTAATCTACATGCAGGGTGCCAGACGGATGGATTTCAATGTTTTTTTTTTTTAAGCACATGATAAGAGCCTGAGGCTCTAATTGGCTTCAAAAGGGGTGGGCACAAAAAACTGCACCCTGAGCCCACCCACATGTGTGACAATAGCAAATTAATTAATATTATCTCTCTATTTTTCTTTTCTCTCTTCTTATTCTCTTCCCCTTCTCTCTCTCCCCTATTTATTTATATTTTACCTCTATTTTTCTTTTCTCTCTTCTTATTCTCCCCCCTTCTCTCTCTCTCTCTCTCTCTCTCTCTCTCTCTCTCTCTCTATCCTATTTATTTATGTACCTCTCTTTTTTCTATCTCTCTCCTTCTCTCTCTCTCTCTCTCTCTCTCTCTCTCTCTCTCTCTCTCTCTCTCTCTCTCTCCCCTATTTATTTATATTTTACCTCTATTTTTCTTTTCTCTCTTCTTATTCTCTCCCCCTGCTCTCTCTCTCCTATTTATTTATCTACCTCTCTCTTTTTTTTCTCTCTCTTTTCTTATTCTCTTCTCTTTTCTCTTTTCTCTTCTCTCTCTCTCTCTCTCTCTCTCTCTCTCCTATTTAT